>NW_026876064.1:0-18798 GCF_032173495.1 Musca vetustissima
CTCGGGCGCCATTGTGACGACGTGTTTTCACTTTAAAGCTGGGATAGTTCAACGGAGGGCCAGGGTCGTCACAAGAATTTATTTATGTTGTGGGACATATAAGAGAGGAAGACTGTTTATTTTTTATCAACGTTATAAAACTTATTGATTTCACTAAATTATTCATTTCACACATTTGTAGTTTTGATAACACACAACACACTGTAGCAGCACGGAGAGGACGACACCCGGTAGCGGCAGTCCGATGACAGCACTCGAAGGTTGGCAGCAGCTAGGCACAGTGGTAGCCCGATGACAGCACTCGAAGGTTGGCAGCAGCTAGGCACAGCGGCAGCCCGATGACAGCACTCGAAGGTTGGCAGCAGCTAGGCACAGCGGTAGCCCGATGACTGCACTCGAAGGTTGTCAGCAGCTAGGCACAGCGGCAGCCCGATGACAGCACACGAAGAATAACGGCAGCCCGATGGCAGCACACGAAGGTTGACAGCAGCTAGGCACAGCGGCAGCCCGATGACAGCACGAGTCGAGGGAACGTTTAAAACCCCACTCAACCCTACCGACTGCTCTCACTGCGGTCTGAGAGAGGAGGGAACGTTAAAACCCCGCTCCACTCAACAGCCGAGACACTCACACAAACCTTAGAGCCGAGGGAACGTTAAAACCCCACTCAACTCTAAAGCCCACACAAACATATGTCTGGAGAGGGAGGGAACGTTAAAACCCCACTCCACTCAACAGCCGAGACACACACACAAAAACCTTAGAGACAAGGGAACGTTAAAAACCCCACCTAACTCTCTAGACTACACAAACTAAATTTACTGCCAAGGGAACGTTAAAAACCCCACTTAGCACAACAGCCATCCACAGAAGACTGTCCCGATTGTGTCGATTGCGCCTCCTTTTATACTGTTTCAGTGGCTCGATGTCGACTGATCATATTTTGACGCCGTACGGATCTCATCGTCGTTGTTCAGGGTTAGTCTATCATATGACCACTAGGGGGATCAGTTTGACCGTTAATTTCAAAAACAAAACCGAATACCATAAATTTCATATATATTTTCTTTAAATAACTAGTAATTCAATTATTGTGTCACATAACATAAAACATGATTCCAAATAAAATATTAATACATTTATAATTCAAATATTTTATTTAAGGGGACCCCCCATTCTCGGTGTCAAAAATTTTTTTGATTTAATTCGAATCTACTCTAATTCTAGAATGTTCCTACAAAATTTCAAGTGAAAATCTCAAGAACTCTTGAAGATATAGCCGATTTATTATGCAGCATCAAGTGACGGCTAAAGGGCTTCTCAAACTTTAAACGCGTTTTTCTCAAAACGAATGGCGGGCACGATAACTCAAAAACTAATAATCCAATCGGTTTCAAATTTTGACACGTTTCTCTGGGAGTGTGTAGCTCTCGTATGAACTAGGATAAAGCCAATCGGTGAAGATCTTCCTTATTTTTTAACTTAATTTGTGGTAAAAAATAGGCGATTTTTCATAAAAAAATTTTCAAAGTTCCGCCATTTTGTTAATTGTTGTGCGAAGTCAATAATCCTAGTTCATACGAGAGCCAGACATGTCCTCTTTCTAACACAGTTGGAATTTTCGGATTCCGATGTTCCAGTGAGGAGTTATCATGCCCGCCATCGAAAATATGGACTTTTCTTTGAACCCCAAAAACAACAACAACAAATTTTGGTAAATTATTTTTCTTCCTTTTTAAATCTTCAAATATATATGTGCCAAGTTACAAACCTTAATAAGCATTGGTATTCATTTACCAGCCCATTTAAAATCTTAAAAATAAAAAATCTGGAATGGGGAGGGGGGGGGGTGGTTCCCTTAATTTTGTGGCCCAAAAACGAGGTTCTGACTTTTGGCTCGTCACAAGGCCTCCCATCTCTCCCCTGATTTGTTTTCAATCTTATGTGGCTTCGTCTAGCCTGTTGCATATCAACAGGCGGAAGCCCAGCGAATTGTTCAATTTAATATTCTCGCCTCCTCAATTTCTACGTCCTTTCACCTAGCGTGAATTCGGGTGAATTTTGGAGGCCTCCGTAGAGATTTTTGTGGAAGGCCATCAATGCACCATTGGCCGTGACTGTAATTCGGTATTGTTGATCCCGTAGTCGGATTAATTTTCTCGCCCGTTTGCCCCTTTTGGACCTACTCAGGAATTTGACAATAATGTCCCGCAAGTCACTAGGATAGTTATCCGGTGGAACTTGGCTCCAAGTGTCATGACTGTTGCTAATTTGTTCCTTCCCTTCGGTGATGGAAGTTGTGCCTTGGCTTGGACGTTCTTTACCCTCTTCCGCATTCGGGACGAATATTTCTTCTAGGTAGTTTGGATGGTGGCTAGCTGGTGCTACGTTGGCGCATAAGGGGACTTTTGATATTTCTGTGGGGGATGATGGTTCTCTCGGGTTGGTAAATGTGTTACTGGAAGTTATGAATGGTAGTTGGCATGATATATATGATGAAGTTGATGATGAGGATACTATTGACTTTGAGTATGCCGAGGATGAAGTTGCTGATGGGGATGATGATGATTTTGAGGGTGACGAAGATGGACTCGCCAATGAGTATGACGTTTGCGAAAAACCTATTCCATCATCCTTCGTGTTTGTAAATGGCGTTCTCGGATTCTCGGCTACGGGCCTTTCAGTTACATTCACATTCCGTTCTGTCGCCATTTCTGGTTCAATCGAAATTCGAATAGGTGATGGAGTCTTTACTCCAACTCCAACTATCATCTTCATCTATGTCTGAAACAGATGATTCGCCGCTCGTCTCCATCGGTGGTCGTGGAAGCGTGGATTGTTCGTCGGAGTAATTGGCAAAATTCTTTCCCGGCGTGATCGGCAACTCGGAATATATGGAAGTAGTGGGTGTGTTTATATCGGGCATATCGGTACTATCTTGAGTTGACTCACTGCATGATATGTATGGGTTTAAAATTAGTTCAAATATCTACAACTTCACGCAGTTAATTTCGTTAGATTCAATATCAATGGCCCTCCTAAGATTATCCGACTTTTGAACTTTCCGATTTTGTTAAAAAACACACATTTTTTTCACAAACTGACAAAAATGGAAAATTATAATGTTCACCAATTTTTTTTTAATTTCACACAATTTTAATTTCAATATACATATGTCTATACATATCAAAATATATCAAATATATCAAAATATATCCTCATCGTTCGAAAATGTATTCTCATCGGATGATGAGTATTTGGTACTCAACCATATTTTCAAGCCGCTACCTTAAGATATACCCATAGAAAATGTTCTACATACATACGTACATTCTTTCAGGTGTATAAATACTTTTAATGTTATTACTCCTATGTTTTACCTAACCTATGTTACTTCCGTGGGATCGCTTGACTTACTATGAACATTTTAGTAAAATCTGGTTCGTGGTTTTTGAGTCCACAAACAATATGTTTTCTATTTTCTACGTATAGATTTGAATGCAATGAGGTGTACATTGTCCCTTGTCCGCGGTCATGTTGTGTGGATGATGCGTATTTACATTCACATTGATCAGCAATAGATTGAAGTCGGTATCTGTAGCCGTACTTAAGACATACACAAATTACATGTTCATAATTTTTGAGATATGATTAAGTTCGATGCTATACCACCGCATCCTCGGGAAATCTTAGAAGTTTATATAGCATATGTTATTCCCAGGGCATGTTATGCCGTTTTGTGAAAATCTCAGTAAAATCTTTTCAGCAAACAAAATATTTTCAATTTTCAATATGCTGATTTTTAAAATGCAGTAAAAAGTGCATTTCCGTTGATCGTACTATGCTAATTTTTGTATGGATGGTGTATATTCCGTTCTTAAGATAAACGCATATTACATGTTCAGAAATGTTGAGGTCTGTTTACTATTGATGCCATAACTCCGCATCCACGCGGAATTTTAAAAGTTTATATAGCCTATGTTACTTTCAGGGCATGCCCCGACATACAGTGTAAATGTCATTAAGATCTGTTCAGCGGTTTTGGCGTCTATCGGTAACATACAAACAAACAAATTTTTTTCTATTTTATTCTATTCTATGGACCCGTCGCTGCCCCTACCAAAGTCCAAAAAAGTAAATCCATATTATGGTAATTTTTATGATGAAATGTGTAACTGACTTAGAATTTTTAATTTAATTTAAATCTGAACAGATTTTCACGAAACTTTGCACACATTATTCTAGACTTAATTCAGTCCAAAATTCGCGCAAATCGAATGATGTTCAGGGGCTTTGGTGCACTATTTACCTAACATCGGGCGAAACTATATATGGGAGCTATATCTAAATCTGAATCGATTTTCACGAAACTTAGACCACCTCATTCTAGACTTAATTCAAATCGCATGATATATAGCGACTCTATATGGGAGCTTTATCCAAATCTGAACCGATTTTCACGAGACTTAGCACACATCATTCTTGACCTAATTCAGTAGGCTCTACCAAATTTCTTGCAAATCGAAAAATATATAGGGACCATTTACATTAAATCGGACGAAAAAATATATAGTAGTTTTATGTAAATCTGAACCGATTTTCACCAATTTCAATAGTGTTCGTCCTTGGGCCAAATAAATGAGCTGTACCAAATCGGATTATAAATGCGACATGTACTTTTTTTGCAATTTCACATTAACAGACGGACGGACGGACATGCATAAATCGACTCAGAAAGTGATTCTACGCATATTCTCAAAAGGACCATAGGTCTAGTTCGATTCCTTTTTCCTGTTACAAATATATGCACAAAGACGTAATACCTACAGTGTGGTGAAGGGTGTAATTAATGTCAATTATTTCATTGAAATTTCTACTTATGTTTTGCAATATACATAGATACATACATATGAATTTTATGTATTTCAAAATATATCCTCATTGTTCAAAAATATATCCTCATCGGATGATCCGTATTTGCATCCATTTTTTTCAACCAAGTTCTCAAGTCTAAAAATATACACATAGCAAATGTACATATGTACATACATATATTCTTTCAGATGAATGCATTCTTTTTGATGCTATTACTCCACATCCACGCGGACTTTTAAAAGTTTGTCTCACCTATGTTACTTCCATGGGATCGTATGACGTACTGTGAACATTTAATTAAAATCTGTTAAGTGTTTTTGAGTTCACAAAAAATATATTTGAATCCATATGTATATAGATATAGATTCAAATTCAATGAGGAGTACATTTTACCTTGATCGTACCATGCTTGTATATGTATCCTAGCAGACGTCGCCCTTTCGAAGGAACATTGACGTGAAATTGAGCGAACTTAAATATGTGACCTTATCTATATGTAAACCGACTAACATCAATCCCTACACATGTCATTCTGCAAATCGATTTAAAGCAAACATGACACACTCTATTTTGTATGCTGTACAGTTTAAAATTTAATCTCAATCAGACACCCACTGGTTATTTGGTGTACAATCAACATGAGTAGGTCGAAATTATATATGGAGCCTATGCTATATCTAAACCTGAACCGATTTCAACGAAAATTGCCACATATGAATTAATATTAACATTAATAGGTTGTGTCTATCGGCCTAGCTATGAATCTTTAGTGCACAATTTACTTAAAATCGAACGAAAATATATAAAGGACGTATATGTAAATCTGAACCGATTTTCACGAAATTTATCACACATCATTCTAGACTTAATTCAGTATGCTATGTCAAAATTCGTGTTAATCGAAA
This sequence comes from Musca vetustissima, assembly GCF_032173495.1. Taxonomy (NCBI): domain Eukaryota; kingdom Metazoa; phylum Arthropoda; class Insecta; order Diptera; family Muscidae; genus Musca; species Musca vetustissima. Next base: position 5,781 of record NW_026876064.1, read on the forward strand.
AATAAATAGGTCTTTGGTGCTACATGAACACAAAATCGGACGAAAATGTAAGTGGGGGCTATATCTAAATCTGAATCAATTAACGCGAAACTTGGCACACATAATTGTAGGCCTAATTCAGTACGCTTTGCCGAATTTCGTGCAACTTTGGTGCACCATTTACCTAAAATCGGGCGAAACTGTATATGAGAGCTATATCCAAATTTGAACCGAATTTCATGAAACTTTGAGCACATTATTCTAGACTTAATTCAGTGCGCTTTGCCAAATTTCGTGCAAATCGATAGATGTATAGGGACTTTGGTACACCATTTACATTAAATCGAACGAATATATTGATAGCTATGTCTAAATCTGAATCGATTTCCACCAATATCAATAGGGTCCTTGGCCAAATTATAAATGCGACTTGTACTTAGTTTACAATTTTATATCAATAGACGGACGAACATGCGTAAATCGATTCAGAAAGTTATTCTATGCTTATTCTCAAAAGGAACCATGGGTCTATCTCGATTTCTTTTGCCTGTTACAAACATATGCACAAAGCCATAATACCTTGAACCACAGTGTGCTAAAGGGTATAAAAAAGGCAAATATGTGTACAGTACTAATTTGTGTGTACAGTCCAAATAATTTAAATCGCTTCCTACTCGAATTGTACGAACTCTGTCATCAGTAATGTGTACAGTACTAATTTGTGTATACAGTCCACATTATATAACTCGAATTGTAGGAATTCTGTCATCAGTATCAGATATTTCCACCTTTATAATTTTCTTAAAAACAAATTGGGAATTGGCAACACCTACAGAAAGGTGGTTTGTGAACTTCGTAAATATCTGTGGTTTGTATATTTACTAACACTTTGCTATAATTGCCAATTCCAATTCTTTGCTATAATGGCCAATTCTGATCTAAAAAAGGGGCAATTTGTATGGGGGCTACTGCTACCCCTGCCCCTATCAAAAAATTAAGTACCCTATGTTACCACAAATGTACTCAAAAATAGACTATGAAAATTTCATGAAAATCCGTTCAGTAGTTTAGGAGTCTATAAGGAACACTGATCAAACAAACTAACAAACAAACAGAAATTTATTTATATATATATATATATATATATAGCTGGACCCGTGGCACTTCGCTGCCCCTTCTAAAAGCCAAAAAATTAAATCCATAATATGGTAATTTTTACTATGAAATGTGTAACTGACTTAGAATTTTTAAACGTATAGCATTATTGCTATAAGAAAAATCCAACATCGCGCAAATATTCCAAATTCGAGGTATCAAAATATTGATTTTTCTGGAGGAGTGTGTGAAAGAAAATAACATCCTTAAGTGTCCACGGTAATATATATACTGAATAAATTTTTCAAAATAACATCCAAGAAAGCGAGTAACATATTCCGACACGTGATTGTCACTACGTAGATTTTTAATAAAGCGTGTTATGGTATTAATAATTCGCTTTAGCTTATTAACATGCAAATCAATGGATCCCGAATACACTCCAAGTCCATATAATTGCAGCGACATTAACAGAGCATTTGCCAGTATTAACTTTACACGTCGCGTTAAATATAAATTAGATTTAAAAATTCTACGTAAAGTGTTGCAATCTTTCCCCGCTAAAACAGTTGCTGTACAACAATAATTTTGCACTGATCTAAGAATATATTGAAGGATGAGGGATTATGAATATTAGAACAAAATCCCAAAGCTTTTGGTTTGAAAAAATTTATATTAAAATAATGCACAGAACGCAGTACATAAAGGGTCTTAGATGGATGTTTTTGTTATCTTCCATCAAAGTAGAACTATACATTGAAAAGCAGTAATAGGATCAGCGAATAAAAATTAAAGCTTTATCTAAATTTATCATATCCCAGTCTCCGACTTTTAACGTGCCTTCTAGATGATCAAACGATTTATAATTAAAATTCACACTATTCATTTCGGTGTTTTTTAAGCCAAATAGCATTTTTCCAAAGTAAATACGTTTTCACAAACTGAAAAAGACAGTAAGGAAAACAGTAAATTCGGACTGGGCCGACTATATGATACCCTTCACCATTTTGGGTATATTCTACATATGTATCTTAACAGACGTCGCCATTTTGAAGGAACATTGACATGAAATTGAACGAATTTAAATATGTGAAATTTATCTATATCTTAACCGACTAACATCAATCCCTACACATGTCATTCGGCAACCTATCGTAAATCGATTTAAAGCAAACTTGACACACGCTATTTGGTATATTGCTCGGTTTAAAATTTAATCTCAATCAGACATCCATTGATTACATGGTGTAAATTTACCATGAACCGAATTCAAGGAAAGTTACCAGAGATTAATTTATATCGGACGAACATATATATGGAAGCTACATCTAAATCTGAACAGATTTTCACGAAACTTTGCTAGACTATTCTAGACTTAATTCAGTACGCTATGCCAAAATTCGTGCAAATCGAATGATTTTCAGGGGCACCATTTACATAAAATCGGACGAAAATATATATGGGAGCTATATCTAAATCTGAACCGATTTTCACGAAACGAAAATCGAATGATTTTCAGGGGCACCATTTACATAAAATCGGACGAAAATATATATGGGAGCTATATCTAAATCTGAACCGATTTTCACGAAACTTTGCACACATTATTCTAGACTTAATTTAGTCCGCTTTGCCAAAATTCGTGCAAATCTAATGATGTTCAGGGGCTTTGGTGCACCATTTACCTAAAATCGGGCAAAACTATATATGGGAGCTATATCTAAATCTGAACCAATTTTCACGAAACATAGTATACATTATTCTTGACCTAATTCAGTATTCTATACCAAATTTTGTGCAAATCGAAAGATATATAGGGACTATTTACATTAAATCGGACACAAATATATATATGTGGGAGCTATATCTAAATTTGAACCTATTTTCATGAAACTTAGCACAATCATTCTTGACTTAATTCAGTACGCTATGCCACAATTCGTGCAAATCGAATGATATATAGCGACTTTGGTGTACCAATTACCTAAATTCGGGCGAAACTATATATGGGAGCTATATCTAAATCTGAACCGATTTTCAAGAAACTTAGCACACATCATTCTAGACTTATTTCAGTACACTATGTCAAAATTCGTGCAAATCGAAAGATATATAGGTACCATTTCATGCATAAATCGACTCAGAAAGTTATTCTATGCTTATTCTCAAAAGGAACCATGGGTCTATCTCGATTTCTTTTGCCTGTTACAAACATATGCACAAAGTCATAATACCCTGAAGGGTATAAAGAGGGCAAATATGTGTACAGTACTAATTTGTGTATATAATCCAAATTATTTAAATCGCTTCGTGCTCATCAGTAATGTGTACAGTACTATGTTGTGTATAGAGTCCACATTATTGAAATCTCTGCGTACTCGAATTGTACGAACTCTGTCATCAGTATCACTTTTTTGATTCAGATATTTCCATCTTTATCATTGTCATAAAAACAAATTGTGAATTGGCAACACCTACATAATTGTGGTTTGTGAACTTAGTGAACATCTGTGGTTTGTATATTTACTAACACTTTGCTATAATTGCCAATTCCAATTCTCTGCTATAATGACCAATTCTGATCTAAAAAGGGGGCAATTTGTATGGGGGCTACTGTTTCCCCTGCCCGATCAAAAAATTAAGTACCCTATGTTACCACAAATGTACTCAAAAATCGACTGAGAAAATTTAATGAAAATCCGTTCAGTAGTTTAGGGGTCTATAGGGAACACCTATCAAACAAACAAACAAACAAACAGAAATTCATTTTTATATATATAGATGGGAGCTATATCTAGATCTGAATCGATTTTTCCCAATTTCAATAGGGTTCTTCCTTGGCCAAATAAGTGACCTATGCCAAATTTCATCCAATTCGGATTATTAATGCGACCTGTACTTTGTTTACAATTTAACATGGACAGACGGACGGACGGACAGACGGACATGCATAAATCGACTCAGAATGTTATTCTATGCATATTCTCTAAAGGAACTATGGGTCTATCTCGATTATTTTTGCTTGTTACAAACATATACACAAAGACATAATACCCAGTACCACAGAGTGGTGGAGGGTATAATAAAATGCGATTATAAGAAGCTAGAACCATATACTATATAATTTAATGCCAATTAATCTCCACTAACATCAATAAGGGTAAAAAAAAAAAAATAATAAATCCACGCCTGGAAAGAACCTCCTTTAATGAATCCACGCGTTGTATGGATGATCGTGGAAAAAAATCAGCTTTAATAAATTCATGCTTAGGATGGATTTAACTATTTATCCTTAATCCGGAGTCAATGGCAGGATTATGCTTTCATTCAAGGCCATTGATCCATACTCCGGATTAAGTCTTAATACAGGCTCAATGACCTTTAATTCGGTTTACTTTTTAATCCGGGATCAATGACTATTAGTCCGGATTAATTCTTAATCCGGGACAATAAGCTCTTATATAGATAATATTAACAAAATTCCAACCAACCAAACTTAAATCCAATTAAAACATAAATCTGATACCCAAACTAGTCTCTTCGTACATAGAAAACCTTTATTGTTATATTATTTAGTTTTTCGTCCTGTTACTTAATTCCTTGTTTTAATACCCACGAAAAAAACCTCGTAATAAGAGAAGAATTCCGAGAACATAAAGGAAACTCCGACAATTTTTATTTTAATTTAATTTGTTTTCGGTTTATTTTACTTTTCTCACAAGCACTCCGACTTGCACACACACACACAAACACTCTCACTCAGAGGCACAACAACAGCAGCAAGAACCCAACAAATCTGTAATGAAGAAAATCCAATTATAATCCACATTCACTGCTGAGCTGTGGTGTGGTGTGCTGTGCCGAGCTGCTCCGGAAGTTGTTGAGTTCATGTTAACAGTTGTTGAGTGGCATGAAACATGCAACCAGAACATTGGTGGCAGCAGCATCAGCCGCCTGCATGAACATGTCTTCGAAATCATTGTCATTGTCAACAGCCAGTCACAGATGGCTCTGTTCCATTTTTTTAACGCCATGCATTACGTGATGTCTTCTTGTGGAGATTTTCGTTTCTTTGTTCGCAATGAAGATAAGCATTTGTCATCCATACATCCATCCCACAATAACAATTCCATCCATATATCTGTGGTTAAAGATTCATTTGTGGATTAAAATGTATTGTTTTTGTTGTTGTCAGTTATTTTCTGTTTTCCTGGGTTTTCGGAAATATTATTCCTTTTCAATGTTTATTGATTAATGAAAAATATAATTTTGATGGATTGGTGAGGGGTAAAGGGGAATTTATATTAAAATTGTGAATCAAGAAATAAGTCAACAACGAAAATCGATGCATATTTAATGTTTTAGGACCCAATATTATAAATTCGGAAATAATTTCCGAATTTATAAGATTTATAAAATTTTAATTTAATCCCATTAACTAAAATTCATTTTTTCGTGTATTTCCATGCAGCAAATCGAAACAACCATACAGTGCTACTCACATATGGCAGGTCAACCAACAACACCATGAACTTCTGCAATCCAACCAGCTGCCTAGTCCATCCAACTTCCAAACTTTGTTCTGTGTAACGACCAATGAAATGTTCTTTTATTTTCTTCTTCTGTTTTAGTATATAGTTTTTGTTTGTTTGAATGGGTGTGTGTGCGTTTTCGTTAGTGCGGTAATTCTATATTATGATTTTTTAGTAAACTCTTAATTGGACGAGGTACAATTAAAAAATATAGAACTGGCGGTAAATATCTAAAAATAAACTTATCAAGGCCTTCAATTTGCATAACTCCTGAAGCTTTGAAGACCCTCGAGAGAGTTCTTAACCAGTGAGCGGAGCAGTATAGTCGGACGGGGCCGACCATATGATACCCTACACAACTACCACGAAAAGCACACTTTCGGCGGTTCTATATTCTGAGCCTGGGCAATATTTCGTGATATTGCACCCTATTTACCGATTATAGATCAACACCTCCTCTTTCTTAGTCTTGCATATTTTCCAAAATGTTTTTTCTTGAAGTGAATTTTTACGCAATAAAATAAAAAATTTGTCACTTTAGGTTTTGGTTGATTTGACCCTCGGAAAATTGAGCGATCATCATCTAAACAGCAGCTCTAAGTATTTGGCCAGACCCCCTTCACCTTGTAAAATATGTGATGTTCTGCATATAATAATTGCCTCTAGAGCGACTAGAAAATTTGATAAAATTAAAGTTTTCGGTTCATTGCACCCCCTGAATGAAATCTCAACTTCACCGAAAACTTTGAGCATCGTCCTTGACCATAATCGGAACTTCATGTACAATTGCAAAGCAACCAGTGCGACATTTCCGTCTTCTAATAGAGTAATAGTAATAATATGCAGATAGTCACCTTTACTTAATTACGTATAACTCCCGCATCGGAGTTATACGTAATTAAGTAAATTAAATGGCTGTATAAATACAGCCATATAATTGGTATCAATTTGAAGGTCAACAACTCATATTGGACAAACTATCAACATCTCGAGTATATGTCGTTCAGGAGCAAGTATATACGCACCAGAATAAAAATTTTGTAATTTTTCACACAAAAGTCAGGTTCCATTTGACCCGCTAAATATTGACCGATCTTTATCAAAACAGGCATGCTTATTCTTAGGGCCGATCCCCTTCTCCATGTAAAATTTCACGATGTTCGGACCATAACTGCGGCCTCTGGAGCGGCCAAAAAACCGACAAAAATTTAGTATTTGGTCCATTTCATCCCCTAAATATTAACCGATCTTTACAAAAAACAATACAACCCATCCTACATGCAAAATTTCGTGAAAATTGGTCCATAACTGTGGCCTGTATCGTGTTTACAAATTATAATGGACAGACGGACGGACGGACGGACGGACACACATGTCTAGATCGACTCAGCTAGTCGAGATATGATCGGCATACTTAAAGGTGGGTCTAGGACCAATATTTCGCGGCGTTACAAACTTTTGGGGCTGCACAAAGCTATAATACCCTGACAACACAGTTGTGTAGGGTCAAAATAGACGGTAGATCCTTAAAATGTATTCTAGCGACAGATACCTTGTAAAGGCCGTTCACAAGACCCACTTATATAAAGAGAAGGCAGTCTAGAGGGTTTTTATTGACAGTAGACCCTGTAAAGGACAGAAGACCCTTTTCTAATGACGGAAATCGTTTTGAAGTGCTCCCATAGGCAGAATATGTTCCAGATTCTTAAAAGGTTTTCAATAGACAGATACTCTGTAAAGGTCGTTTATAGACAGAAGACCCACAGAAGGAAGACTAGACGGGTTTTTGTTGACAGAAGACCTTCTACCGACAGACCTTTGTAGAGGTTTTTCATAGACAGAAGACCACCAAAGGTCTTCAATAGACAAAACACTCTTTGGAGGCATTCTATAAACAGAAGGCACTCTGGAGGTGTTCCATAGATGACCATCTAAAGGTCGTATTTTATAGACGGAAGACGGTTTAATATGAAGTTTTTCCATATACAAGGCCCTCTGGAGATCTTCAATGGGAAGAAGACCCTCTAGAAGCCCTCTATAGACAAATAACCTTCTAGAGGTCTTTTATAGGCAAAAAATCCACTAGAGGTTTTCTATCTGAGCAAAATACCCCCAAGAAGTGATCTATAGACAAATTATACATCGGTTCAACACAGGCGACCATCTACAGCTGTGGAAGTCCTTCTAAACATAAGAGCAGCTGAGTTTCGTGGAAATCGGTTCAGATTCAAATATAGCTCCCATATATAATTTCGCCCGATTTTAGGTAAATGGTGCACCAAAGTCCCTGAAAATCTTTTAATTTGCAAAAATTTTGGCTTAGCGTACTGAATTAAGTCTAGAATGATATGTGCTAAGTTTCGTGGAAATCGGTTCTGATTTAGATATAGCTCCCATATATAGTTTCGTCCGTATACCCAAATTATTTGGAGTACACATACATGGAGGCTATCCTAAAACTTGAGTCAATATTTATAACTTTTGGTAGGGAGATTTTCTGCCCAGAAAGAATATTCAAGCATCCACAAAATTTTAATGGGGGGCGCTGCACCTCAAGTTTGATATTTAGATTTTTGATAATTAGATTTTCTTCCCACATGGCGGATGGTAATAAAAATCCACACTGCTACTTCGTATCGCTACAATAAAAACCTAAATCCAAGTTTGTGCATTTTGAAAAATTACTTTATCAAGCCGATTGAAGGACCCTCGAGAGATATTTTAGTTAATTTACCACCATTATATAGTAAAATATGGAAAAAAATATGTTCTAATATCACAAACAATTTTCATTCCTAGCCTACTTAAAAAAATAAATATATAAAAAAAATCCCATTACCATTAAAACCCATAACAGAAACAACAACAACTAAGAATAACAATAGAAAACATATGTTTCGGTTTCAAAAGTTCTGTAAAGTTTTTGGCCCAACTAAAATTACTCCAATGTTAAGCAATTGCACACCAAACAAATGCCAAACACACTCTCTCACCCATACATATACGCACACACTCGAGCCAAACAAAACGAACAAATTGCAAACTTAAAGCCACAATCGCCATAGTTTTTGGCATTCCACCACTTCAGAATAGCTCACCTCTATAAAAATGCTGTTTGTACACACGATGAGTGGATTTGGTTATGAAAATGGAAAAAATATTTTTTTTATACCCTCCACCATAGTATGGAGGGTATATTAGTTTTGTTTTTCCGTTTGTAACGCATCGAAATATTAATTTCCGACCCTATAAAGTATATATATTCTTGATCAGCGTAAAATTCTAAGACGATTTAAGCATGTCCGTCTGTCCGTTGTCTGTTGTAATCACTCTAGCGTCTAAACGAATTGGGATAGATCGTCAAAATTTTGCATAGAGTCGTCTTTTGTCTGCAGGCAGGTCAAGTTAGAAGATGGGATATATCGGTCCACGTTTAGGCATAGCTCCCATATAAGGGTATCCCCCAATTTTCGGTTATCCCCATATAGCTGCATTCCACCGTAGAACGGGGAATATTCTGCAGAGTATGGAATTCTAAAACGATTTAGTCGATTTAGTCATATGTTATAATCATTTTTCTATCGGAGGATATCGACATAAAAAGTAGAAAGTGAGGTTTGAGAATGAATTATATCAACACGCATTTAGGCCCAAGTCCCGTATAAAACATCCTACATATTCAATATCAAGCGTGATGCACGGTATTGTTTCACCCTACTATGTCAACTTTTTGGGGTTTTGAGATTTTAAGGAAAACCCCCATTGAAATTGCTGAAATTTCTATTTGGTTTACAACAATCGATTGGTAGAATTGTATTTATATGTATGTTCCCTATATTTTCATTTCAAAAAATTTTCAATATTTCTATAGTGGAGGGTATCCAAAGTTCGGCCAGGTCGAACTTAACGCCTTTCACTTGTTTATATTAAAATAGTTATCTGATTTGTTCCGCGTTTTTGGTTGGGTTCTAAAACTTTGTTGTAAGTCTTCTATCTGCGGAGGATATCGAGATAAAAAATCAGAACGTGAGGTTGGAGAGTGAACTGTATAAAATCTGTGGTGATGGCCTTATATAACTGAAACCTCTACTATACAGTATTTTGGAGATGATCAAATCTTCCATGCGTCGTCAATATCGGTCCACTTTTTGGGGGTTTTAGGAAAAATATCCATAAAAATTTCTGAAATTTGTATTTCATGTATATCGGAAGGCATTCCTGCATCTCCTCCATATAATGATAATTCCTGAACGGAAGAATTGAGATACATAACAAAGCCTCATGCAACTTTGCAATCTAAATTGCAGTGGTTTGATGATGTTATACTCTATCATGCGTTATTAGTATCAGTCCAAGCTTTGGGGATTTCAGATTTAAGGAAAATCCCCATTAAAAATTGCTAAAATTTATCTTTGGTGTACATAATGGCTTACACAAATCCGTTTTTAGAATTATCGGTATAGGTCCTTTTTGGTATTTTCCTATGGTAGAAGGTATCCAAAGTTCGGCCCGGCCGAACTTAACGCTTTTTTCCCTTGTTAGCATTCCGCCACTTTAGAATAGCTCAGCTCTATAAAAATGCTGTTTGCACACACGAAGAGTGGATTTTCAGCTTTTTTGGAACTTATAAAAACCACTGTTGTTTGTGGTGGTTGTTGTTGTTGTTACTGCTGTTGTTATTGTTAATGTTGTTTAACACAACTTTGAATACTAAATGTTTATTGGTGTTCTGTTTTCTGAAACTACATAAAACTGTTAGAAAATTTCTAATATGAAGAGATATAATACATAATAATAAGTTACGATAAATATTCGACATTGCCGTGTGGTTGATAGTGGATCTTTTGTTGAATTAAACATATAGACCTTGAAAGAGAAGTACATAGATTTGAAGATTATATTGCGTATGGCTACAGTGTGTTCATGTATTTATATGACCTAAGAAATAGATATCGGACGAAAATATATATGGGAGCTATATGCAAATCTGAACCGATATTCCCGAAACTTAACACACATCATAATAGACTTAATTCAGTACGCAATACCGCATTTCGTACAAATCGATAGGTACTTTGGTGCACCATTTACAATCTGAACCGATTTCCCCCAATTTCAATAGGGTTAGTCCTTGGGCCAAGCAAGTGACGTATGCCAAATTTCATCCAATTCGGATCATAAATGCGACCTGTACTTTTTTACAATTTATGCGACCTGTACTTTGTTTACAATTTAACATCTGCAGGCGGACAGACGGACGGACGGACTGCCATCCATACATCGACATACTACGCATATTCTTAAAAGGGACCATGAGTCTATCTCGTTTCCTTTTGCCTGTTACTAACATATGCACAAAGACATAATACCCTGCACCACAGTGTGGTGAAGGGTATAAAAAGAGGATATATATGGGACTACCCGATTATTAACAGTCGAAGGGGGCGACGGTTAATATGTTTTAGTGGGGAGATTTGTCATCATATACGACTACAAAATACTAAATTACAGCGAATTCGGTTGAAGAACGCGCTGAAGAACCCCAAAATAACGAAAATTGGAGGGTACCCTTATATGGGTCTATCCGAAAGAATGGACCAATATTTATAATTTTTAGTGGAGAGATGCTACCCAATAAAAAATCAAAGTACTCAAATACAGCCAATTTAGTTGAATACGTTCAAAACCCCCAAAATACTGAAAATGGAGGGTACCGTTATATTTATAACCCAATGTACCAAATTTCACTCAAATCTCCTAAAATACCGAAAATTCGGAGGGGGCTTCACTTATATCAGAGCTATGCCTGGGGCGATTTAGCCCATCTTGCAGACAAAAACTCTGTGCTAAATTTTGGCGATCTATCTCAAATCGTCAAAAAACCAAATTACATCGAATTCGAACTCAAGAACCCCAAAATCCCGAAAATTAGGGGATGCCCTTATATAGGGGCTACCCGAAAAAATAACCTATGTTAATAATTTTTTGTGGAGAGATTTGCTACCCAATAAAAACTCAAAATACCAAATTGTCTGTAATTCGGTAGAAAAATGCAAACCCCCCAAAACACTAAAAACTGGAGGTACCGTTATATGGGGGCTACCAGAAAAAATGAACCTATATATAATTTTTAGTGGAGAAATTCGGTACCCAATATATTAATTTTTTTTTCAGCAAATTCGGTTAAAAACGCGGCCGAAAATGATTACTTTGATGATTTACAAAGGGAAAGACAAACAATCTATCTCAATTAGTTTGGAGGCTTCAGTGATTACAACATAAAGGCGGACATACTTACATCGTCATAGAATTTTAAGCTGATTAGGAATGTATATACTTTATAGGGTCGGAAATGATTACTTCAATGATTTACAAAGGGAATGGCAAACTTACCCCTATACTATGATGGAGGGTATAAAAAATATATATCATGAACAAAATATTTTATATGTGTATTATTTAAGTTTAGTTTTGAAACCGCTACGTGGATAATGCATAGAGTTGTGGAAATCTCAATCGTAATTTTGCATCATGATAACACACCAGCTTACATATCTGTATATATACTGACGAATATTTCGTGGAGTTGTAATGGAGTTTGCTACACTTTACAATAATCTAATAAAAAATGTCACAATTAAGTAGCGTATCACACACATTACAATCCCGTCCCTACTGAATTCAATTTTCCAACTGTGTAGTTGTAACAAATGTTACAAACAATTTTTAATTTACATATGTTTTACACACATTGAAGCGTTGGAGTACCCAGTTGTTCAAAAAATATCAATTATTTTCTATTACATAGTTATATAGCTAGTTACTTAGTGATCTAGTTACTTTATATCCAAAAATGGAACATAAAGTGGACTGTTGGATTTATTTGTCGATTGAAAAAGTTGTCTAAGTATATCATTCCAATTCAGTAGTTACTGGTAATGCAAAGGGTAATGAATCGACTTATATATATATAAATTTTCATAGGCAAAACAAAACAGAACAATTGTTTTGCCAGTTTGTTAAGACTTTTTAGTCTGATAGAAGTTTGTATTCCGCAAAAAAAAATATGTGATACCATGTGATGTGGAACCTGAATTTCTATATTCGAACGAATTACTTATAAATTTGAGGTAAATTTTGATTTTGTAACACAACACAGACAGATGTAATTTTTCTACGGGGTTCATTCCAGGTTTTTTAAGGCTTCAGTGATTACAACATAAAGGCGGACATACTTACATCGTCATAGAATTTTAAGCTGATTAGGAATGTATATACTTTATAGGGTCGGAAATGATTACTTCAATGATTTACAAAGGGAATGGCAAACTTACCCCTATACTATGATGGAGGGTATAAAAATATATATCATGAACAAAATATTTTATATGTGTATTATTTAAGTTTAGTTT
>NW_026876065.1:0-18880 GCF_032173495.1 Musca vetustissima
ATGTTAACATCAACAAAGACAAGAATATATGTGACATTTTTACAGAGGAGACTATGTAAAATGTTAATTTCGCATGTAACATTTCATGTTTTTAATTTGCCCCTTACTTTGGGATAAATCTTAATTATATTTCCTTGAAATTCTCTTTTAGCAGGAATGCAAACACATTCGCACATGTATGGTGGATGTGTGCAAGGATCTGCTCAAATATGCATGTGTCCTCAAAAGAGACAGGCACTTACGGAAACAAGTTTTTCAGTAGTGTTTCCGGGGCTTCCTTTACGTCAGTGACTGTTTGTTTTGCTCATAGAGTGAATGTTTGGCTGGTTTCTTGACTGGTTGGTTGGTGGCTTGGTTTGAACGGACGGATGATTGTGAACTGCTCCTGTTTCTGTTTCTGCCGTTGCTCGTCGTTGTCGTTGAATTTGAGCCAAGAAAATTGACATCATTTATGCGCAATGTTGGTCGGTTGGTTGGATGCTTGTTTGGTTCGGCGGGGCTGAACGTACCAAACTATGCGTTCGATTTCAATTTTTTTCTGCCTTCATTTTCTTCTCAGGATGCCATAGACGAAGGCTATTCATTGCACTGAGGCAATGAGTGGTATGAGTTACAGTTTTTTTCCTCATGTTTCATAATGAATATTTCACTGTGTGTATGTGCCTGCGTATGTGGCGGCGTGGCACTTCTTCTTGTTCTGTGTGTGTTTTCCAACGTGCCAACATTTTTAAGCTCATATCCGTTTTGCCTGTCAACTGACATGTCAGTCAACTCCTGCTGTTTGCAAATTATGCAGCAAAACTATAACTCCATTTTATACGCTCTTCCGTTGTTGACTGTTGGCTGCACTTGGGTTTCGCTCCTTTAGATATTCATCTTTGGAATAACGTATTTTCTTTAGCTTTTGCCTTGTTTGCTTTCAGAATTGGATGTGTGTGTGCGAGTGTTTCTGTTTTGTTTTCATTTTTTCCAGGGCGACTTGCATTTTGCAATATTAAATGTGGAGTAGTAGTATTTTTTAACGGGTTTTATAAAACGGATTCTTGTTGTTGTACCATGAATACCCAGAAATGATTTTTGTGGGAAATGGTCGTTAACTAAATTCTGTAAAAAAAACTGGGGTTTTAAGGACCAGATTGTAATGGACTTGAATATCGGCTACTATATTGCAGCGAAAAAGAGTTTTCTGTAGAAAAAAAAAATCGTCAGACCTTTGCTCCAGTTTTTTTCTATAGAAAAAAAGTCAGACCCTTGGGCCCAGTTTTTTTTCTATAGAAAAAATTCGTTAGACCCTTGGGCCCAGTTTTTTTTTCAATAGAAAAAAATCGTCAGAACCTTGGGTCCAGTTTTTTTCCTATAGAAAAAATTCGTCAGACGTTTGGGTCCAGATTTTTTCTATAGAAAAATTTCGGCAGACGTTTGGGTCCAGTTTTTTTCTATAGAAACAAATTCTGCAGACGTTTGGGTCCAGTTTTTTTCTATAGAAAAAAATTGGCAGACGTTAGGGTCCAGTTTGTTTCTATTGAAAAAAAAATCGACAGACGTTTAGGTCCAGTTTTTTTCTATTGAAAAAATTCATCAGACCCTTGGGACCAATATTTTCTAAAGACAAAAAAATAAATAAATAAAAAAATCGTAAGACCCTTGGGACCAAATTTTTCTAAAGAAAAAAATCGTCAGACCCTTGGTTTTAAATTTTTTTCACAACGTTGGTTTATATAAAAATTTCCTCAAGCCCCTTGTGCCATGTTTTTTCTATAGAAACAAATTCGTCGTGTTTTCTATAGAAAAAAATTCGTCAAGCCCTTCGTCCCTTTGGGCCAAGTTTTTTCTATAGAAAAAATTCGTCAGGAACCTTTTTTTCAAAAGATTTTTTTCCAAAAGAAAAAATTCGTCGTCAGGCCTCGTGGGGCCAAGTTTTTTCTATAGAAAAAAATTCGTCGTCAGGCCCCTTGGGCCAAGTTTTTGCTATAGAAAAAAATTCGTGATCAGGCCCCTTGGGGCCAAGTTTTTTTCTATAGAAAAAAATTCGTCGTCAGGCCCCTTGGGGCCAAGTATTTTCTATAGAAAAAAATTCGTCATCAGGCCCCTTGGGGCCAAGTTTTTTCTATAGAAAAAAATTCGTCATCAGGCCCCTTGGGGCCAAGTTTTTTCTATAGAAAAAAATTCGTCATCAGGCCCCTTGGGGCCAAGTTTTTTCTATAAAAAAATTCATCGTCCCAAGTTTTTTCTATAGAAAAAAATTCTTCGTCAGGCCCCTTGGGACAAGTTTTTTCTATAGAAAATAATTCGTCAGGGCCAAGTTTTATTAGTCAGACCAAGCTTGGTCAAGTTTTATTAGGCAGACCCTTGGGTTTAGAAAAAAATTCGTCGTCAGGCCCAATTTTTTCTATAGAAAAAAATTCGTCGTCAGGCCCAGTTTTTTCTATAGAAAAAAATTCGTCGTCAGGCCCAGTTTTTTCTATAGAAAAAAATTCGTCGTCAGGCCCCTTGGGGCCAAGTTTTTTCTATAAAAAAATTCATCGTCCCAAGTTTTTTCTATAGAAAAAAATTCTTCGTCAGGCCCCTTGGGACAAGTTTTTTCTATAGAAAATAATTCGTCAGGGCCAAGTTTTATTAGTCAGACCAAGCTTGGTCAAGTTTTATTAGGCAGACCCTTGGGCTTAGATTTTTCTGGGCTTCTTTTTGTCCTAAGTCTCTGTTTTATATTTTTTCTGCCCTATGGTTTGCTGGGTTCCGTTACATTATTTCTTTATCATGTCTCATATACATTTCTTCAATATATGATTTATGCAAAATGTTATTTTTTCTACACACTTAAGAAATGCCAAGTGGCTGTAAAAAGAAAATAAATTCTTTTCCTTGATAAATTTCTTATCTTCAGACCAGACTACTGAGCGCCATTAGCACAAAAGACTTTTCACCTTTTTTGTGTAAAATACTAAAAATATAAACTTTTCGTGATAATACAAACACATAGCCACATGTATATTTTTGCTATTATCTGGGGATGACAAAACATTCAAATCTTTTGATCCACACACATACATATGCAATTTTACTGGTAGCTGTTATCATTTAAGTGCACATAAATATATACTTTGTAGTTGAATATTTTTTATTGACAATTTTAACTCTAGTTTAGTTTTATATGAGATTTCAATTATAATTTTGTCCCAAACTAAACCTCATTTTATTTCGTTTTTTTTCTTTGTTTCACAATACCATTCATTTGTCATAGAAATTTTCAGCACAATTTCCCCATTTCACCACCATTAGCAGCATCGCCATCGTCATCATCATCACCATTTAGTATTAGAGTATTGTGGCTTCTCGTCACTAATTGCTACTTCCGTAATATTACAATTAGATTTTATATTTTTGATAATTAACCGGTAATGAGGTTCTATTCCATTCCATTTCAATGCAATATTCTCCCAATTAGAGAAAATGCAGCTGCAAGACATTTTCCCCGGCCAACAGCAGCTAATTGTGGCAAAGGTTGCTGCGGTATTGTGTAAAACTCAACTCAACTGCGACCCGTAACGAACGAACGAATTTTGTGTGGCTGGAGATAATGGACGCCAAAAATTAATCGCCGCGCATCGCATCGGCCATAACCGTTTTGCATATTTTCTTTTCTAATGCGATTGCAAATTTCATCTTAAAGTTACGAAAATCAGCATTAATATTTCAATGTAATTGCAATTCTCTCTAAATGTGCTGGTTGGCTGCCAGTCCATATTGATTGACTTCGGGATAAGCGAACATCAGTTATTTGGAAATTATAAGAAGCAATTTGATTGTTTCGTAAGCCATTAACTTCGTTTACATATGAACGAATGAATGGATGTTCAAATGGGGTGGGACATATTAAATTCTACTGCAAAGGTAATTTATTATCGGTAATGGAAATTCCATTAATTGTTGAAATCAAATACAAATCCTGCAAACTTAAAATAAAGTTCTGAAGAAGCTGAAAAGAAATTATTCACGAAAATTTTATTCAGCTAGGAATAGGAATTTCTAAAAAAATGTATTATTCAGCTAGGTTAAAGAGGAATTTTCAACCAAAATTTAAAATTCAGCCAGGCTAAATAGAAATTTCCAACAAAAATTTACTATTCAGCCGAGCTACATAGAAAATTCCAGCAAAAATTTACTATTCAGTCAGGCTAAATAGAAATTTCTAACGAAAATTTACTATTTAGCCAAGCTGGATATAAATTTCAAACAAAAATTTACAATTCAGCCAAGCTGAATATAAATTTCCAACAAAAATTTACAATTCAGCCAGGCTAAATAGAAATTTCTAACAAAAATTTACTATTCAGCCAGGCTAAATAGAAATTTTCTAATGAAAATTTACTATTCAGCCAGGCTAAATAGATAATTTCTAATGAAAATTAACTATTCAGCCAGGCTAAATAGAAAATTTCTAATGAAAATTTACTATTCAGCCAGGCTAAATAGAAAATTTCTAATGAAAATTTACTATTCAGCCAGGCTAAATAGAAAATTTCTAATGAAAATTTACTATTCAGCCAGGCTAAATTTCTATGAAAATTTACTATTCAGCCAGGCTAAATAGAAAATTTCTAAAAATTTACTATTCAGCCAGGCTAAATAGAAATTTTCTAATGAAAATTTACTATTCAGCCAGGCTAAATAGAAATTTTCTAATGAAAATTTAATATTCAGCCAGGCTAAATAGTAATTTTCTAATGAAAATTTACTATTCAGCCAGGCTAAATAGAAATTTTCTAATGAAAATTTACTATTCAGCCAGGCTAAATAGAAATTTTCTAATGAAAATTTACTATTCAGCCAGGCTAAATAGAAATTTTCTAATGAAAATTTACTATTCAGCCAGGCTAAATAGAAATTTTCTAATGAAAATTTACTATTCAGCCAGGCTAAATAGAAATTTTCTAATGAAAATTTACTATTCAGCCAGGCTAAATAGAAATTTTCTAATGAAAATTTACTATTCAGCCAGGCTAAATAGAAATTTTCTAATGAAAATTTACTATTCATCCAGGCTAAATAGAAATTTTCTAATGAAAATTTACTATTCAGCCAGGCTAAATAGAAATTTTCTAATGAAAATTTACTATTCAGCCAGGCTAAATAGAAATTTTCTAATGAAAATTTACTATTCAGCCAGGCTAAATAGAAATTTTCTAATGAAAATTTACTATTCAGCCAGGCTAAATAGAAATTTTCTAATGAAAATTTACTATTCAGCCAGGCTAAATAGAAATTTTCTAATAAAAATTTACTATTCAGCCAGGCTAAATAGAAATTTTCTAATGAAAATTTACTATTCAGCAAGGCTAAATAGAAATTTTCTAATTTTAAAATTTACTATTCAGCCAGGCTAAATAGAAATTTTCTAATTAAAATTTACTATTCAGCCAGGCTAAATAGAAATTTTCTAATGAAAATTTACTATTCAGCCAGGCTAAATAGAAATTTTCTAATGAAAATTTACTATTCAGCCAGGCGTGGATTTTTTAAATAGAAATTTTCTAACCAAAAATTTTCAGCTATTCAGCCAGGCTAAATAGAAATTTTCTAATGAAAATTTACTATTCAGCCAGGCTAAATAGAAATTTTCTAATGAAAATTTACTATTCAGCCAGGCTAAATAGAAATTTTCTAATGAAAATTTACTATTCAGCCAGGCTAAATAGAAATTTTCTAATAAAAATTTACTATTCAGCCAGGCTAAATAGAAATTTTCTAATGAAAATTTACTATTCAGCCAGGCTAAATAGAAATTTTCTAATGAAAATTTACTATTCAGCCAGGCTAAATAGAAATTTTCTAATGAAAATTTACTATTCAGCCAGGCTAAATAGAAATTTTCTAATGAAAATTTACTATTCAGCCAGGCTAAATAGAAATTTTCTAATGAAAATTTACTATTCAGCCAGGCTAAATAGAAATTTTCTAATGAAAATTTACTATTCAGCCAGGCTAAATAGAAATTTTCTAATGAAAATTTACTATTCAGCCAGGCTAAATAGAAATTTTCTAATGAAAATTTACTATTCAGCCAGGCTAAATAGAAATTTTCTAATGAAAATTTACTATTCAGCTAGGATGTATAGGAATGTTCCATTGAAAATTTACTATTCAGCAAATTTCCACTGAAAATTTACTATTCAGCCAAGCAGAAAATTACCCCCGTAAATTTCCTATTCAGTAAGGCTGAATAATGATTTTCCACTGACAATTTACTATTCAGCCAGATTAAATTTCCATGATTTTTTTAATTTTCTAATAAGAATCCATTAAATTTCTACTTTAAAATTTTCCGTGTAAATACCAAAAACAAATTTTATACTTGCTATTTAATTTGTAAATTGCATACGTGATTTTAATTTCTAATATTCAGCGGCATAGAATATTGGTGGCATGGTAAATTTGCCGACAATTTTGCTGCGTACTTCAATAGAATTGGTTATTGACAGGCAGCTTGAGCAGTAGCCGCCGAGGCACACGCTGCTGCCGCTTCTCGAATTGAATGAGCTTATGTCGAGTTTGGTTTTCAAAATTCATTCACTCCTTACACACACGATGTTAAATCGAACCAAAATGAAGCAGAAAAAAATTGAACACCCAAATTGATGCAAATCTCTCCAACCTATTTTGGCTATGCATTAACCCCCACACACACACACACACACACACATTTGGTATGTTCTCTATTCCCTCTGCCAATCTTTTCGCTTTGTGTCAATCAGTGTGGATACGTGTGTATTTGTGTGCGTGAGTTGTGCGCGAAAACTGCATCAATACTGTGAATAGTATTTCAGTTAAAATTCTACGATGCTGTTTTTTTTCAATTCCTCACAGTTGGCTGATTGTCTGGCTGTCCATTTTGGTATTCAAAGGCGGCATCACATTGTGGTCTAAACATCAATGACGGCCGTTCGTTTTATTTCCTATTCTCCCATTGAAAATCAAACAATCGCTATCACTTTGTGTGTCTGACTGTCAATATCAAAAATGCAGCATTACTGTGGTTTTAAATATTGCAATCAAAATTGTTTTGGGAAATTTTAAAAATTATTTGAATATGTTAAGGTAGACAGGTTAGAAAGGTTTAAATATATTTAAAATCTACAACAAGAAATTTAACCATTAAATTTAAACCAAAATGAATTTGATATTATTTTTTGCTCAAATAAAATCACTGTGGTTTATGTATGTAAATCAACACGGCGGGCTATAACTGATATTTAATAAGTAACGATATTATTTGTTAGATACTTGAAGCAAACATTTGCATTGAAATGGAAAATTAACATTTTGAAATATAAAACAATAATTTCAGCATTTATTATTAAAAAATTAAAGACACATAAGTGAATATAAAACAAAAACTTGAAATATAAAGTCTATATAAAATATTGATTATAAAAAAATAAATGTAGACAGTGACATATAATTTATAAATAAAAATATATATTATGAAACATAGAATACAAAATATAAAATAATTAAAAAA
Organism: Musca vetustissima; assembly: GCF_032173495.1. Taxonomy (NCBI): domain Eukaryota; kingdom Metazoa; phylum Arthropoda; class Insecta; order Diptera; family Muscidae; genus Musca; species Musca vetustissima. Next base: position 7,520 of record NW_026876065.1, read on the forward strand.
TAATATTAATATAGAATTTAAAAATCAGGAAAATAAAATTTAGAACATAAAACTATAAACTTAAGACATATATATATAAAATCTAAAATATTAAATACTAGCATATGGCCGCTACTGCGTTAGCGAATGTGGGAAATTTTTAACGACGCCTTAACATGTTGTTTCACGGACAACTGCATATGTCGGAAGAGATAATTAATATGCACACCAATATCGAACATAATTAAAATTTGTGTACTATTTATTTTCTTTGTTCTCTTATAGCACGTATTTCCCAAACTATCTCCATATCTCAACACTACTCGCAAATTCTGACCGCTGCACAAATCTAGCTCTATACTAAATTTGATGCCATTTATTACGTTTCGTACTCTTGTAGTAGGGGAGACTGGGGCACATTCGGCAATCGCGTTTTCGATATGAAGATCTCACCGGACATCACTAGCTCCGATACATAGGTATCGAATATCAAAATAAATAACTGTCGCAAAGTTTGAAATCTCTAGCTAATATACTTATTTAGATGCAGGGTTTTTTATATTTTTTTCCGAGCTTGGGTAATATTTCGTGATAGTTGCATCCTCTTGCCCGATTAGAGGTCAACAGCACCTCTTCCTTACACTGACATATTTTCCGAATATTACCAATATTCAGAACAGCCCTTCGAATTACTTGTCCATATTCCCATTTTCGAACATGTGTTGTGATGTTCGGCTTTCAATTGCGTCATATAGATCGACTCGAAAAAAACACAACACATTAAGTTTTCGGTCCACTTCATCCCAATTTTATTATCTGGTTGCCCCCGAAAATTATAGGCGTTGTCCTTGACAATAACTGGAATTATTCAAAGCGATCCGCGCTATATTTCCGCCCTCTAGTGTGGTAATGGTTTTTTAAATAATATCTGAATACGAAAGCTCCTGTAAATATTTACGTGTAGCTCCCACATCCGAGTACATACGACAATATAATTGGTATCAATTTAAAGGTCAACCACGATACTTGGATATACTATCAACTTCTCGGGTCTATGTCCTTCAGAGGTAAATATATACGCTATGGAATACAAATTTTGTCATTTTTCACACAAAAGTCAGGGTCCATTTGACCCGCTAAATATTGACCGATCTTTATCAAAACCGGCATGCTAATTCTTTGGCCCAATCCCCTTCTCCATTTAAAAATTCGATATGTTTAGGCCATAATTGCGGCCTCTGGAGCTACCAGAAAAACCGGCAAAAATTATGTATTTGGTCCATTTCATCCCCAAAATATTAACCGATATTTATATAAAACAATAGGCGTCTTCATTGAGCCGAACCCTTCCTACGTACAAAATTTCGTGAAGATTGGTCCATAGCTGTGGCCTGTATCGTGTTTACGTTACAAACTCCTGGGGCTGCACAAAGCTATAATACCCTGACAACATAGTTGTGTAGGGTATACAAATATAAAAAGTACCTTCGGGGTAGATTCGGCATATTGATGTTAGGCACATTCGGTCATATACAGATAGTGCGATATTATTTCTTTAAAATGTTTTTGAGTTTGTCTTCAAAAATAATCCTTTGTTATGGTTAAAAATTACATACACAGAAAAAAAAACTGTAACCATTTGATAAAAAAATTCAAAAATCCAATTAAAATTTGATTGATACAATCGCCGATAAAAAAATTGTAATCCCATTCGAAAATATTTTGATAAAGCAATTCTCATATATACTAAAAATTTTGTTGAATTTTATTTTGTTAATCGATAAAATATTTTTCATATTGACAATCTTGTTTATCAAATTATTATTATTATTTCAAATTAAATTTCTTGTAGTACGATACAAAACCTTTTAAACAGCAATTGCCGATTTTTACCCTTATTATTACAGCTCTCCCACAAAAATACCTCAAAATTTTCAGTATTTTAACGGCTTTAAACTAAATGTGTAGCTCTATACCGAATAAAAACTTATATTTGTTATCCATCTTTTACAATCTATTCAACAAAGTACTTTGTAATAACGTAATAAAAAATAATATGGCATATTACAAAAAAAAAAAAAAAAAAAAAAAATTATTAAAAATTGTCCAACAAATTTAATAATTTTTTTGGTCAAACTCGTTTGTTGATGGTTTTTTTTGTGAATTGTTGGTGTTTGATAAACATTTCCGACTACGTTTGAAATATGTTATCGACATCTTTTTGTCGAACGCTGATGAAGCTTTTAATCAAAAATTTCGGGGTGGCTTTTTTTCTGTGTATATAAGACTAACAGTTCTTGTATTGACGAAAATGCGATAGAAAAGAGCTATTTCTGATAGTGCGTGTGGCCTTGAGATGTCATCATTTAGAGGACATGAATTTCAACCACACTGACAGCGGTGATAATTACCAGGCTATGACTATGGTGCCGAATGTACCTCATCAAATACCGAAACTACCCCGAAATTCGGCGAATTTGACATTTTTTACAAAACTGAATTATTTTTTATATGTTTTTGGTACGAGTTTTTATAATTAAGTATCCGAAGATAATAATCAGCCGTAAAATGTTTATATCAGTTTAATAAGTACTGAGATATAGAGCTCTAAACAAAAAGTTCCGAAGCTGCCCCACTTGTATACAAAAAATAATTCCAATTTACACATTAATAAAAATGTTCATAAGTATCTGTTCCCCAAATACAAATGGTATAAAATTTGGTACCCTTTAGTATACATAAGTACAATTTTCAAAACTTTCGACATATCCCCATCCTACACTCCAACAGTTATTGTAATTTCCAATTTCAGGATTCCAGCTCTATTGGTTCATCAAAATACAAATTGTATCAAATTTAGTACCATTTAGTACACATAAGTACAACATCCAATAGAAATATTATTTTCCAAGTTAAGGATTCCAGCCTAAATCCAAATTGTATCAAATTAAGTGCCATTTAGTACACATTGGTAGAAATTTCCGAAACTTCAATCCTAAACCCCAACAGGGATCCTGACTCCAAATTTCAGGAATCCAGTTCTATCGATTCACACACAATTCAATCTGTACCAAATTTAGTATCATTTGACACACAAGTATAAACTTCCAAAACTACCTACTTACCTCAATTCTACACTTCAGCAGAAATCTTAATTCCAAATATCGGTTCTACCAAATCCAAATTTTACCAATTTTAGTACGATTTAGTGCTTTTAGTACACATAAGTCAAAAATTTCCAAAATTACGTTCATATCTCTTCACCCAAAACTTAGATTGTACCAAATTTAGTACACATTAGCACGATTTTTTTCCACAACATCCTACGTACCCAAATCCTAACTCCAAATTTCCGGCCAAATTTTGATTCTATTTCTTAACCTTAATTCGCATTCAAAATTTCAAGTTTTTAGTTCTATCCATTCACATTCTACGAAATTGTACAAAATTTAGTACATTTCAGATACTTGTAGTTTGAATGTCTACAAAAAAATTATTTGCTACATCTATTCTACACTTCATCACAGACCCTCATTTCAAATTTAAGAGTAGGGGAGACTGGGGCACCTTCGGCATCGGGGCACCTTCGGCAATCGCGTTTTCGATATGAAGCTCTCACCGTACATCACTAGTTTCGATACATAGGTATCGAATATCGAAATAAATAACTGACACAAAGTTTGAAATTTCTAGCTAATATACTTATTTACATACATGGGTTTTTATATTTTTCTAGATGTTTCTGTAATATTTCAATTCCACTTCGTAAGTATTTCGCGTATAAAACTTTTTAAATTTTTAAGACAATATTATTAAAAAGTGGTTAACTACGATGTGTATTATTATAGAAATGTTTAAAAATATAATGTTTTTAAAAACTGATCGAAAAAAATTAAAAAAACTATAAAAAGTACATTCGGGGTACATTCGGCATTTTAAAGTGGGGCACATTCGGCCATATACAGATTGTGCAATATTATTTCCTTAAAATGTTTTTGAGTTTGTCTTTAAAACTAATCCTTTAATATGGTCCGAAATTGCATATATAAGATCAAACGTACTTGTATTGACGAAAATGCGATAGAAAACCCTTATTTCTGATGTTGTGTGTGAGCTTAAGATGTAAACGTACGCCGTTAGAAAATAAAGCCCTATAATTCAAACATTGTGTGGCGTATTAAAACCAAATAGAGCCTTTAGAGGATCAGAATTTCAACCAGACTGATAGCGATGACAATTACCCTATGTTGCCGAATGTGCCCCATCAAATGCCGAAGCTACCCCGGGTTGGGGCACATTCGGCGAATTTGACTTTTTTTACAAAACTGTAAAAATTTTTAACTAATACTATTTTTTTTATATCTTTTTGGTACTATTTTTTATAATTAAGTGTCTGAGGACAATAATCAGCCATAAAGTTGTTATATATGTTGAATAAGTACTGAGATATAGAGCTCTATAAAAAAGTGCCGAAGGTGCCCCAGTCTCCCCTACTAACCGGTTCTACCGGTTCGCAAAAAAATTAAAATGTTACCACATTTCGTACTTTTTAGTACTTTTCGTACCGTTCTAGTACGAATTTCCAAAAACCCAGCCTTATCTGATACCTTTGGATCAATATTGACATTCACCCTAAATTTCAAGATTATAGCTTCAGCCGTTTCGTCTGGTCTGGTTTATTAGTATAGATGGATTTGAAAAAATAATAATATATTAAAATATCAAATATAAAAACCAACGAACGGAGCAGTACAGCCGGACGGAACTAACCATATGATACTTTACACCACTACCACTGAATTCTAACTTTCTGTGGATCTAAAACCGAGCAATATTTTGTGATATTTGCACCTTCTTGGTCGATTAGAGGTCAACAGACCCTCTTTCTTACCCTGACATCTTTTCCGAATCATGTTTTCCCGCAGTGAATTTTTACACCACTAGATTCAAATTTTATTATTTTACACACAAAAGTCTTGGCTCATTGAACCTTTTAAATATTGGTCGATCATTGTCAATGCAGCCAACCGTGAAGATGTCTGATGTTCGGCTTACAGTAGTGGCATCTAGAGCTACTAGAAAACCTGACAAAAATATAGTTTTCGGCCCATTTCATCCCCTAGACATCATATGATCATCACCGATCAGGGAACGTCTGATCGATTATAGGCGTCGTCCTTGACCATAACCGGTACTTCATTTACAATTTCAAAACGATCCGCGCGACTTTTCCACCCTTAAGTGAGGTAATGGTACTACTAAACAATATCCGAATACGTAGACCCTCATAAATATTAGGTACTTATAAATCCATTATTTGTATATGAATTATAGGATTTTATTTATGTTTCGGAATGTTCGATTTGGGCCAAATATGCTCTGTTTTGTTGTTTGATTTTTTGCCATTTTAAAGGTAAGGCGTCTCTCATAGAAATGCTGCTCTCTATTTGCAAAAAAAATCTAGTAGTCGATTTGCACAATCCTCCCTAGATACCAATTTTTATACCCTACACAACTATGTTGTCAGGGTATTATAGCTTTGTGCAGCCCCAAATGTTTGTAACGCCGCGAAATATTGGTCCTAGACCCACCTTTAAGTATACCGATCGTCATGTCTCGACTAGCTGAGTCGATCTAGACATGTGTGTCCGTCCGTCCGTCCGTCCGTCCGTCCGTCCGTCTGTCCATTATAATTTGTAAACACGATACAGGCCACAGTTATGGACCAATCTTCACGAAATTTTGCATGTAGGATGGGTTCTGGCCAATGAAGACCCCTATTGTTTTTGGAAAAGATCGGTTAATATTTAGGGGATGAAATGGACCAAATACTAATTTTTTGTCGGTTTTTCTGGTCGCTCCAGAGGCCGCAATTATGGCCCAAACACCGCGAATTTTTGCATGGAGAAGGGGATCGGGCCAGAGAATAAGCATGCATGTTTTGATAAAGATCGGTCAATATTTAGCGGGTCAAATAGACCCTGACTTTTGTGTGAAAAATGACAAAATTTGTATTCTATGGCATATATATTTACTCCTAGAGGATGTAGACCCCAGGAGTTGATAGCATATCCAAGAGGAGTGGTTGGCCTTTAAATTGATACCAAATATAGTGATGTATCTACTCAGATGTGGGAGTTACAGTCAAATATTTACAGGTGCTTACGTATTCAGATATTATTTAGTAACCCATTACCACATTAGAGGGAGAAATATCGCGCTGATGGCTTTGAAATTGTTCATGAGGTTCCAGTTATGGTCAAGAACAACACCTATAATTTTCGGTGATGATCAGATTAAAATTTTGGGATGAAATGGACGGAGAATATAATTTTTTGTGTGTTTTCGAGTAGAGTATAATTCAAAAATCACAACACAACCCACCGTGAAGGTAATCTGGACAAGTAATTAGAAGGACTGTACTGAATATTCGAAAATAGTAAGGAAGAGGTGTTGTTAACCTCTAATCGGACAAGAGGGGGCAAATATCACGAAATATTACTCAGACTCGGAATAAACATCCTCAGAAAGTTAGAGTTCGTGGTAGTTGTGTAGGGTATCGTATGGTCGGCCCCGTCCGACTATACTGCTCCGCTCACTGGTTTATAATTAAAGAAATTTTGCAATGCAAGAAACATATGGTAATCGCTTGAGTGCCACGTCCGGACTGTATGGCGGATGCATAAAAACTTCCGAACCAAGCTCCCAAAGCGAGTCATTGTAGATGTATGTGGCCTAGAGTTGTCCTGGTGGAATACGAAAACTCTTATGATGGCTTCCGGTACTGTTGTTGACAGTAGAGGTCAGAATTTAGCGATATAATAAATAATCCCCTTCCAGTCCCACCAAATGCATAGCAGAACCTTCCTGACCGTTTGTCCTGGTTTGGCCACCGTTTTTTTATCATTAAAGAAATTTTGCAATGCAAGAAACATATGATAGAAGTCCTGCTCCCTATTTGCAAAAAAATCTAGTACTCGATTTTCACAATCCTCCCTAGATACCAATTTTTTATCATTAAAGAAATTTTGCAATCCAAGAAACATATGATAATCGCTTGCGTGCCAAGTCGGGACTGTATGGCGGATGCATTAAAACTTCCCAACCAAGCTCCCGAAGCGAGTCACTGTAGATATATGTGGCCTAGAGTTGTCCTGATGGAACACGACAACTCTCCTGTTGGCTCCCGGTCCCGTTGTTGACAGTTGAGATCAGCATTTAGCGATATAATAAATAATCCCCTTCCAGTCCCACCAAATGCATAGCAGAACCTTCCTGGCCGTTAGTCCTGGTTTGGCCACCATTTGAGGTGCTTCACCCCTCTTTGAGCACTATCGTTTTCGCACAGGGTTAACGTGTGTGATCTATTTCTCATCTCCAGTCACCATCCGTTTAAGAAATGGGTCTACCTCATTCCGTTTGTTTAAGGCTTCGTAGATGGAAATTCTTTCCTCCTATTTTTTCTGTTAATTTGTCAGGTGTGGCACCCAAACATCGAGCTTGTTTTTGTATCCAGCTTTGTGTAAACGGTTTAAAACTGTTTTATGGTAAATTTTTAGCTCCTGGACGATGTTACGACTGCTAACATGCCGGTCAACTTCGTTCATTTCTCTGATTATTCGACATTTTGGATAATAACGTAGCCCTCGTATTTTGATCAAAGAAACGCTTGCTTCCATTGTCCTATTGTATCAAATGATTTGAGTAAATTTGTAATTTGATATGCATTTGTTTTGCCACTTCTTCGGTGACATTTGACTCCCATTCGGTCATTGTTGGATATGACCGTATGCTGCTGCTCCTAGCCAATGTTAAAAAACCCCAAGCGGATATCGCATCCAGAGTCAAAACAATTGTTGCTTCTGTGTAACATGATATCATCCGCAATTGACCAAGTCGTGGTGGTGGCGGTGGTAATGGTGGAACATTATTGTTTTACATTCCCAACTATTGTGTCAATGGGGGGTTGTTCTGCTCACAAATTTTCCTCAATTTCGAAGGGAATTTTTCGTATACAGGCATGGGTTATGTGAAGAGGAATATGTTATATATTTATTTTTATATTGGATCAAAAATGATTTTGAAGGTTTATGTGTAAATAGAAAATAGAGGGATATCCATTTTCATTTGAGTGTTTGTAGATTTCGTTGTCTGAACTTGGCAGATAATTTCAAAAATCCTTGGGTTGTCATGACCACACATTAAAACCAGTGAGCGGAGCTGTATAGTCGGACGAAGCCGACCATATGATACCCTACACAACTTCCACGAAAATCTAATTTTGCCTGGTTCTATTTGAGCTTTGGCAATATTTCGAGATATTTGCACCCTTTTGACGGACTAGAGGTTAACAAATATTACTAATATTCAGTACAGCCTTTCTAATTACTTGTCCAGATTCCCTTCACCCTTTGTGTTGTGAAGTTCGGCTATCACATGTGGCCTATAGATCAACAACAAATTACACAAAAATAAGTTTTCGGTCCACTTCATCCCAAAACTATTATCTCATCATCACCGAAAATTATAGGCGTTATCCTTGACCATACCTGGATCCTCATGGAAAATTTCAAAGCGATCGGCTCTATATTTCCGCCCCATTGGTGTGGTAATGGGTTGCTAAATAATATATGAATACTTAAGCACTTGTAACTATTTATGTGTAACTCCCACATCCGGGTACATACGTCAATATAATTGGTATCGATTTAAAGGTCAACCACTCCTCTTCGATATACTATCAACATTTTGGGCCTATGTCCTTCAGGAGTAAATATATACGCGTATGGAATACAAATTTTGTCATTTTTCACACAAAAGTCAGGGTCTATTTGACCCGCTAAATATTGACCAATCTTTATCAAAACAGGCATGCTTATTCTTTGACCCCAACCCCTTCTCCCTGTAACAATTCGCGATGTTTGGACCATAATTGCGGTCTCTGGAGCGACCAGAAAAACGGACCAAAATTTAGTGTTTGGTCCATTTTATCCCCTAAATATTAGCTGATCTTTACCGAAAACAATAGGGCCAGAACCCATCCTACATGCAAAATTTCGTGAAGATTGGTCCATAACTGTGGCCTGCATCGTGTTTACAAATTATAATGGACAGACGGACACATATGTCTGGATCGACTCAGCTAGTCGAGATATGACGATCGGTATACTTAATGGTGGGTCTAGGACCAATATTTCGCGGCGTTACAAAATTTTTGGGCTGCACAAAGCTATAATACCCTGACAACATAGTTGTGTAGGGTGTAAAAATAGAATGGCTTACTTTAAGTAAAATGAATTCAATTGCAAATTTACATTTTCAGCTAGTCGTCGAACCGTCTCAAGTCAAGCACCCACAACGGACCACTGCATTTTTCCCCAAATGCCATTATATCTATCCCATTCTGTGTACCGTCCATTAAACAATGAATTTTCCAATTTGCTTTGCCTTTGTTGATGACCATATTTGGTTTGGTTCTTTGTATGATGATTGTTGCAAAGGTCTGCCACGATATTCAACGTGTGCTGCTTGTGCTGTTGACATTTATCTGTTGACTTTGTTTGTCCACAGGGACATGAATACGACAACGGCGGTCATCATATTTTGGTATGGTCGGAAAAACATACACTCGAATCGAGGTTTGAAATCGGAGACAACGCATTTTTTTATTTAGCCAAGCATAGCCTTGTTTTAGCGGTATGCATAAAATTTGGCAATGGTGTGTCCTTTTGGAAATTATGAAAATATTTTGTTTACCCTTTCTAATATCCAAAAAGAGGACATGAATGAAGATTATTCCTTTTTCGAATTTACTTTGGGAATTTTTGTTTGTTTGATACAATGACAATTTGTTGGTTTTGGTATTGTTCCCACCGCGGTACAAATAGTTTCCAGGATATTTAACGTCAAACGGGAAGTATTCAGTCATACCGGGTTGTATCCTTTGTAGCGGCAATAAAAAAAAACTGTACTCATCACAATCTATATTATCTGTATATCCTACTAATAAAGGCACAACACTGATTTACTATTCCACCTTGCTAAAAGTTGAACGCACCCTGACAAATAAAATTAGTTCATTTATCACTGATTAAGGCACACATTTTCCAAAAAAATTAAAAACATAAATCTTTAAGCAAAAGTTGGCCAATTTCAAATGACTAGCTGTTGATATCCTTTATTCAGGATATATATATATATATATATATATTTGAATTTGTTTTATCGCTGGCGTTTTGTTTTACTTTTTTTTCGCCAACGCATTGGCATGTGAATCTCATGTAAATATGTCAGTTGTCAACAAATGTAAATAGGGTTGTCCACGTAAAATATTTACAACTAACAAACAAATAAATAAACAAATCCAAACGATGTTGGCATTTATAAAATGGCAAACGAGAAAAAGCGAGAAAAAATAATCGCACATACAGAGCTGCAACGAAAACAAAACATAAAATTCAGTGGAACTGATAGTGCGATTACTGTACAACGATAAATTTATAGATAAATATGTGTGTATGTACATATATATTTACACAATCAAGTAACTGAGTTATATAGATTGGTAATAAAGGGTGGTTGTACCTGAATGTGATGGAATATTTAATTGTTTTCTTTCAATAGAAATATGAACTCCTCCTATGATGACGTATACACATGGCGTAGATTTTTTAAAGAATATTTTTGTGAGGGCTATTGAAGGCGTGGATTAAAAAAAAATTGTGAGGACTATTGAAGGCGTGGATTTAAAAAAAAAAATGTGAGAACTATTGAAGGCGTGGATTTAAAAAAAAATTGTGAGGACTATTGAAGGCGTGGATTTAAAAAAAATGTGAGAACTATTGAAGGCGTGGATTTAAAAAAAATTGTTTTTGAAGGCGTGGATTTAAAAAAAATGTGTGTGAGGACTATTGAAAGCGTGGATTTAAAAAAAGTGAGGACCAATACAACGCGTGGATTTTTATACCCTACACAACTATGTTGTCAGGGTAGTATAGCTTTGTGCAGCCCCAAGAGTTTGTAACGCCGCGAAATATTGGTCCTAGACCCACCTTTAAGTATACCGATTGTCATATCTCGACTAGCTGAGTCGATCTAGACATGTGTGTCCGTCCGTCTGTCCATTATAATTTGTAAACACGATACAGGTCACAGTTATGGACCAATCTCACAAATTTTGCATGTCGGATGGGTTCGGCCCAATGAAGACACCTATTGTTTTTGGGGAAGATCGCTTACTACTTAGGGGACGAAATGGACCAAATATTTTAATTTCGTCTGATTTTTTTGGTATGCTCCAGAGGCCGCAATTATGGTCCAAACATCACGAATTTTTACATGAAGAAGGGAATCGGGCCAAAGAATAATCAAGCATGTTTTGAT
>NW_026876066.1:0-18760 GCF_032173495.1 Musca vetustissima
ATGTCATACCTTTAAACAACATATATACCTTATAAAAACAAGGATTTGTTTATAAACTAAACCTACTATAAAGAAACACAAAGTCACCTTCTGAAAGCCAAATGAATTATTGTAAACAAAAGAGCAAGATAAAACTACTCTGAAGAGGTTGCTAATAAATACCCAGGAAAAAGACTTGTTCTGAAAAACAGAAGATTCTTATGAATATAGTGAAGGAATGTGGATATATGCTAAGTGAGTTGTAAAAAAACTATCTTGCATGCCAGCTTCTTATGGAAGTTCAGATGGGGCTCCTTATAAAAGGGCAAAATAAACTTTTTATAGAACGCCAGAAGGGACTTCTTTTAAAAAAAGGAGACGGGACTTCCTGTAGAAGTCCAGGAGGGGCCTCTTATAGAAGGCCAGAAGGAACTTCATACAGAAGGACACAACAGACTTATTTTAACATGTCAGAAGGAACTTATTATAGAATGCCAGAAGAGACTTCTTTGGCATACCAGAAGGGGATTCTTACAGAAGGGACTCTATAGAAGGCCTGAAGAGACTTTCAATTCAAGGCCAAATGGGACTTATTATAGAAGGCCAGAATCGACTTATTATAAAAGGCCAAAAGGGACTTCTTGTAGAAAGGAAGAAGGGACTTCTTGTAGAAGACCAGAAGGGACTTTTAACAGAAGTTCAGAAGACCTTCTTTGGTATGCCAGAAGGGACTTCTTTTAGCATGCCAAAAGAGACTTCGTATAGAAGACCAGACAAGACTTCTCAAAGAAGGCCAGAATGGACTTATTTTAGCATTCCAGAAGAACTTCATACATAAGGCCAGAAGAGACTTCTAATTGAAGGCCAGATGGGATTTATTATAGGAGGCCAGAAAAGACTTCGCATAGAAAACCAGAAGGAGACTTCTTATGGAAGAATAGAAGCTACTTCTTACAGAAGACCTGAAGGGACTCCTTGTTAAAAGCCAGATGGGACTTTTTATAGAAGGGCCGAAGAGACTTATTTTAGAATGTGACAAATTCAAGGATTATTTTGTCTTAGTTCTTGAATAATATTTTGTTGACAGGTATTTCGTGGTCGACTTCGATTTCTTGGTCCTTGGGGATTCCATTCAAGCGACATTCATATTATGCTGGCTGATTAAAGTTAGGCCAATTTATCTCTATTTTCTATGTTTTAACAGCTTCTAGGTTATTGGTTCGATAGGCTCCACCGATCTACGCTTTTTATGATGTTGGTTCAGAATATTCTGCATATGTTCCTCAGGTATCCGTAGCTTTTGCATTGTGATGTTTGACACAAGGCATCTTCATACATGCTTCGATCATTTTAAGCTTGGTTTTCCTAGATATATGTGAGCTTGTCCATACACCTTGCCGCCGGACGAATGCTGCTCTAGCTTTTGTTAGCCGTTGTTACAGTGCTGCTTAGATGACAGAAGCTATCGATGCTTTCCATACTGGTGTCATTTATTTTCATCGTTTTACTTTTCTTGATATTAATCTTAAGTCCCACATTGAAGCCAGTCTTTCCAGATTTTCTATTTTCGACTGTATGTTGGATATCTGTTGAGAGGTAAGTATATATCATCCGCATAGTCTAAATCTTCGAGCTGTCGCGAGGGAATCCATGTTATGCCTCTTATCTGAGAGCAGACTTAATTATTTATTTCAAACAGTGCAATTCTGAAGTAGCGGTGACAGAGGCATTATTTTTTTTCCTTTTACATTGGTGCGAAACGGTTGGCTATGTTCCCGTTGTGAAGAACTGTAAGTTCTGCATCTTCGTACATCGCCTCTATTTTTGCTCAATGCCTTGAGATCGATGAAAATAGGTACAGGTGGGTGAGACATTATATAGATTCTTCGTTTAGGACTCGTAGGATGTTGGCCTAGTCCACACAGCTTCTATTTGGCCTGAAGCCAGCTTGTTCATCTTATTTACTTACATAGCTGGCTTGTGAGAGAACATTTATTCCGTGAGCCGAGATTAAAAAAACATTCCTTGCTCGTCGATATTGAGCATAGCTCGCATCGTTCAATGTCGATTTCATCGGCGCAGGCGAGTAACATATGCTGTTCGGTGTACATAGTGCCATTTCACTTCACCATTGCATCTCGTACTAGCCGTATTAATTTTGTAGGAATGCCGAACGCAGACATGACTTTAAACACCTTAGAACGAATAGGACTGTCGAATGCGGCTTTATAATCGACAAATAGGTGGAATGTGTCGATGTGTTTTTCGTGGGTGTTTTCCAGGAGAGTGAGAATCTGGTCTATGGTGGATTTACCAGGTCTGAAGATGCATGGCTCTAGTGGTTCACACGACACACTGCATAGCACTTTATATGCGATGAGAAGGTTCTAGGGTATCTTCTTCACTGCTACTATTTGATTTGCAAACTACTGCTTCCAGATCTACAGGGTTGTCCTATACGCTGCGTTTTCCACATCAGTAGCATTACAAAACTCCTGATCATACCACAGGTTTCTTGATGGTGTCTTTGGTATCCAGAAATTCTTGATAATAATGAAGCAAATTCTTTGACATTTTGCTTCATTATTATTGTAATATCGGGACAAGGAGAGCATTCAACTAGCAAGTGGATAAGTTGGAAGGGTTTCGCACCTTTTAGCTACATTAAGACGAATGTGTACCTTAGCTGCTACAAGGTAATGGTTCGGTCTAAAAGACTTGATAAATGCCTTCCGTCAATTACAACATGATTGATTTGATGTCTCGTCGTTCGATCGGGAGAAATCCGGGTGCTTGGGTATATATGGAGATACTTGAATCTGATGCTGCTTACTACCATGTTCTTTGCAGCCGCGAAGTCAATCAACCTCATGCCGTTGTCGGATGTTTCTTCTTGATCGGGAGAAATCCAGTTGGCTTGGGTATTTCGAGATGCTTGAAACTGGTGCTGCTATCTACCATGTTCTTTGCTGCCCCGAAGTCATTCAAGCTCATGCCGTTGTCGGATGTTTCTTCTTGGAGGTTGAATTTTTCGACGGAGAGCAAAAAATATTTTCCCTGTGCATTTTTGCATTGAACGATTTATATTTGGTATACAGTATAATTCAGTGTTTGACGCGCTTTATAAAAAAATCCTTCTGGTGCATATAATGATCCAAAAATGTCTATGCTATTAATATTCTAAATTATTTCAAGTGTATTCGTCACATAATGATTAACAATTTTACCAAATGTTATAAAATTTACAATCACGTTTGAATTAATTTTTTCACATGTAAAAATTCCATAAACTTTATATCGCAAATAATCATAAATTCCCGCCACGCTGTTTGCCGCCGAGCTATTTAATATTCAAAATTCGAAAAGAAACGCATAAAATTAAAAGGCCATAAAAATCACGTTCGCGAAAACTATTACAGCTCAAGAAGAAAAAAAAAAACACCAGCAAATAATCACTGGCACAACATCTTAACGGAAAACTAGTAAAGTGAGCAGCTACATAAGAACTACGAAATCGGAGAGAGAAGAGTTGCACAGCAACAACAACAACAAATCGCAAAAAATGGCAACATGTAATGTTAAGCATGCAAAAGATGCAAAAGTACAAATGGATGCCACACCAGATCAACAAATTTAGATCAGACCCAAAAAACTAAATCACAAGCAAACGAACAAAAAAAAGAAGAAAAAAAGTCTAAAGAAAATAGCAGTAATCAAAGAATGTATTGACAATGGAAGTTGTTTGCCGATTTTGTTCGCTATTTCTACTCCATTCTACCGTCTTCATCGCAGTAACAGAAGACGGTAGAATGTTGGGCAGACCAATAGACGACAAACGTTTCGTTGTAATGTCGATACTACCGTGCGTTCCTGTTACAATGGAAATATTTCAGAGATTTCTTTTTTCGAAGGATGCTTAAAAGATGATCCACTCACACACACAGTTACCAAACGAAGTTCTTCTGACATTATTTGGAGACGGACGGACGAATGGTAGTAATGTTTTGAAAACGGCTGTTGGAGTTTTTTTCTCTTGCTACAATTGTAATTCCTGTCTTGCCGGCCGCAGTACAAACATACCGTCCTCGTCGCTGATACGGTTGCAAAACTATCAACAGCAGTTGGTCCGTCTCAGCTACAACATTCCCGCTGTTGTTGCCGATGATCGCTGTTTATTTATAACATTTTATACAGACACAGTAACAACATTGCTACAAACTGATCGACAGACATACAGTGTGAATTTAGTCCTGAATATCGCAAACTATCGCACAAAATACATAACTGCGGTGTCCCAGCAAAGATTTGGGGGCAGGGATGGATTATTAGAAAATAATGTATAAAATGCAGATTTGAAAACGGCAGTTAACCTCAATTCGCAATAAAATAATACGAATCCCGCACACTGAGAAAAAACCGGTGTCTAAGACGTCGGGCGCCATATGACATTTCCACTGGAAAGTTTTCCATTTTGTAGCTTAGAGGTATTCAGTACTTCAAATACGAAATATGAAGTAACTAGTTAACATTTTCGAGCAAAAAAATTTTCACAATACTCGAAGTGGATTTTATGACGAGGGAAGAAAGGTACTATCAATTTAAGTACGACTGACGCTCGCTTAAAGAATGGTTGTTCTCTAACCCCTTGCGACTTCTTTCATTAATTTATTAAGCTATTTAAATGCATAACATTTATCAGAAAATAAACTCATCAAAAAAATATAATACAGGGATATGAGGTACCAAAAAAGTCTTAACCCTAGTGTATGTAGGTTTTGGTCATTTCTCAACTATCCCAATATGAATATATAAATCTTCCAAAATTTTGACGTTGAAGACATTTTTCTAGTTTTCCACAAATTCCTTTTTTTCAGAAAAATCTTTATCTGGTCTTCTGTGAAGACTTCTCCGATCTTCTATGATCACTTTCTTATGGTCTTCTGTGCATACCATCTCTTGTCTTCTATGACCACTCTCTTATTACCTTCTGTGAAGACTTTATTCTAATCTTCCATCCAATCCTCTTCTGATCTTCTATGAATAACTACTTCCAATCTTCTGTCAACACTTTATTGTTGTCTTCCATGACGACCCTTTTCGGTCTTCTATGAAGACCTCCTTCTGGATTTCTATGAAGCTCTCTTCTCGTCTTCTAGGAAGACCCTCCTCTGGTGTTTTACGAAGTCTGATTTGAAGATCTTCTTCTAGCCCTCTATGAAAAACCTCTTCTTCTTTTCTAGGTATTCATATTCTCAATTTTGATCTTCTATGAATACTTTCTTCTGTTCTTTTAGGAAGAATCTCTACTGATCTTCTTGAATACAATTTTTTAGACTTTTAAAACTTTTTGACTTTCTTCTGGCCTTCATTAGCTCTTCTATGAACAAAACCCCTTTCAGAGGACTTACTTCAGGTCTCCTTTAGCTCTTTTATAGAAGAGAAGACATCTCAGCTCTTTTCCAGAGAAGAAGACCTCTTGCAGCTTTCCTACAGGGAAGAAGCTGCTCTATATGATAGAAGATCTCCTTTATCTCATTTATGAAAACCCTTACATATACTGTCAACTTCTACGGTTTTTGGTTTTTTTTATGAAGACCTCCTTATGCACTACTATGAAGACCTCTTTATGAATACCTCCTTATGCACAACTATGAAGACCTCTTCTGGATTTCTATGAAACTCTCATCTGTACTTGCTATAACTAGAAGCCGATCGCCACCATCAACCCAAAGGAACAAGGCACAATTCACTGAAACGATAACAAAAGAATCATATAACTCTATAGCATAGAATATTCCGAATGTTACATCCAATCTATACATTGATACATTACAAAAAATTGAACTTTTATCACTCGTGTTTTAACGTAAGTTTGTGGGTCCTTGAGTTAACCCTGACTGCGATTGAGCTTTCTTCAACCTTAGATAAACCCACTCTTTATAGACCCTTTGATATTTATTGTCACAAAAATCTGGGATCATTTGAAATATTGACCGATTATCACGAAAAGTTATATATTTATTCCTTCATTATATTTTCCGTGCAAATTTTCCAGAACGACCAGATAAACAGCAAAAATTATGTTTTTGGTCCATTTCATATCCTATATATTAACTGATTATTAATAAAAGAAACTCGTTGGCACAAACCGAAGCTTCGTGCAAAATTTCGATTGGTCCATAACTGCGGCTTGCACTGTGTTTACAAATTATAGTGGACAGACGACACACATATCTAGATCGACTCAGCTAGTCGAGATATGACGATCGGCATATTAAAAGGTGGTTCTGGAACCAACATTTAGCGGCATTCATATTCATATAAT
The DNA here is from genome assembly GCF_032173495.1 of Musca vetustissima. Taxonomy (NCBI): domain Eukaryota; kingdom Metazoa; phylum Arthropoda; class Insecta; order Diptera; family Muscidae; genus Musca; species Musca vetustissima. Next base: position 6,305 of record NW_026876066.1, read on the forward strand.
TTTTATATTAAGTGTATAGAGTATCCTCCAGAGATATGTGTGACATCAAAAGGAACATTTTTCTAGGTCATTCAAAAATACCTTTAACTTTCCAAGTGGTAGGCAGCTACGAGACTAAACAAAGCCTTGAAACAGATTATATGAAATAAGTACATACAAGGTTGCCCATATTCGACGGACCCATGTTAAAAAAAAAAAAAAAAAATCAAAGAAAAAAATAAAAATTTGGCGGTTGGCAATGTCAATCATTTAATTTGTTCCAAGTAGATTTGTTTACATCAATTTTTGAATATGATATCTCTCAAATGGCCGCCTCTGGCGTTGATGACGTATTGTGCCCTTTTTGCTGCATTTTCCGTCGTTTTTGCCAACATTTCGCCCGGAATAGCGGCTATTTCTTCATGAATGTTGTCCTTGAGCTCTTCTACGGTCCTTGGCTTGTTAACGTCAGGCGACGTCAAATCGGGCGAACGCGGTGGCCAGTCCAAATCACCACTTTTCGACATCAAACGGCCCGGAAACAAATTCTTCACAAAATCGATTGTTATGCGACTTGGGTGCGGTGGAGCGCCGTTTTGTTGAAACCAGAACTGCCTCATACGACGAATAATTGGCATCACAAAATTGGTCATAATGTCGCGATAACGCTCCTGATTGATGGTAACAGCATGGCCATTTTCATTTTGGAAGAAAAACGGCCCAATGACCGTTTTCGCACTAACGCCGCACCAAACTGTGACTTTTTCGTCTTGAAAAGGCACTTCTTGAATCTCCTGAGGATTTTTAGTGGCGTAAAAACGGCAATTTTGCTGATTTACGGTCCCATTCAAAGTGAAATGGGTTTCATCGGACATGATAATTTTGTTCCAAAATTGCTCGTCATCTTCGGCCATTTCGATGACTCTTTGGGCCCATTCCAATCGACGAGGCTTGTCCGCAGGCAACATTCTTTGCGTCAATTGAATTTTGTACGGGAACAAATGCAAATCAATGCGAATAATCTGTTGTAAAGTGGACCGAGCCATGCCCAACTGCTGAGAACGGCGTTTTTGGGATGTTCTTGTGGACCTCTCAACACTGGCTCGTACGGCAGCGATATTCTCGGCCGATCGCCCTGGTCGACTTTTATATGGTATCTTCGGATTAGAAAGAGCCTTACCACTCGAAAATTTTTCGTATAAACGCTTAAAGGTGTTCTTAGAAGGCGCACTCCTCACATTTTTTAATGTTTTTAAAGCACGTTGAGTTTTCACAATTGACTTCTTCGGTTGAATGTAAATTTCAACTATTTCACAGCGCTCGCATGGTTCATGGTAAAAATCTGCTTGGACTGACGCTTCAAACGCGGTATGTCATTAAGCGATGTGACATCTCTGTCAAAAGTTATGGCGTTGCCAGATGGGTCCGTCGAATATGGGCAACCCGCAAAAAGATTAAAATCCAATTATAATGAAAATAAAAAGCACTTACCATCTTGTATGGGTTGTCGGTATCTTCCATTTTACTGTTGCCGGTATCGGGAATAGAATAAGCAAATTAGATATTCAAATATCTTTTAAAAAATTACAAAAAGTAAATTCCTATTGCAAAGATTAAAAATAAAGAATGGAATTTGTGTTCAAAATGTTCACTGGGTTATAAGACATTTATTTTTCAACTCGATCATAGATCTGTCTAGTTTTCAACTCTCGGCTGTTTGTTGTATTAGTAGTTTTGCGGTACGAGACGCTGGCTTACGCGCTGAATTTAAATACTAGAAGCATATTACCGCAATTGTAATGTCGAAAATACATGATATAAGATCTCAGATAAATGTTATATTTTTTCTTTCCTTCTTTCATTTTTTGGTTTGTTTGTTGGCTGCCTTCTTTCCCTTTCTTTGTTAAAAGCCAAAGTATGCTGTGGCTGTTGCTGCTGCTGTAATCTCACCAAGCAACGTGCAACTTGTTGTTGCGATTGTTGCATGCCAAAGCAAACAAACTAACAACGAGTAGCAACAGAAAACTAAAAAACAACATCAACATCAAAAAAAATCTCAAAAACATTATAAAAATCTTTAAGGAAGTTGAAAAGTTTTAAAGATATCCATTCACCAGCACTCTCAGGCAGGCAGTCAGTCCGTCAGCCAATCTGTCGGTTGTTTGTACGTTCGCTCGCTCGGTCTCACTGTTTTGCCGCTGTTCAATATTAGATCATTAGTTGTGTGTATTCAAATTGTGATAAGAATCGGTTAGGGAAATCTGTAAAGCGTTTAGCACTGCTCTGCACTTTGGTATCTATCTGGGGATTAAGGAATGGATGGAAGGAAAAAAAACACTGGCAGCCAATGTTAAATCTATGCACGCATTTTCATGCTGTATTTATCCAACTGTTGTTGTGCTGCAGGCGATTTCTTTACAAAGATGTTTAATTGCTAGCCTAAGACAGCAAAAGCGGCAACAGCAGCAGCAGGAACATCAGCATCTCAGCCGAGCGAGGAAGTTCAAAATCGAAAATAATACATCAAAGCCTCAAAGACCGGCAGTGGCAATGCCACTGTCAGCCAGCCATCCCGTCAATCCGGAGTGGTATCGGACACTTGGCGGCAAATCAACAAATTTACCGCAATGTGCCTGTACCGATTACAGGAAAAATGATAACAACAACTTTTATCCACCATTACAATTAGACTTTTATGGCAAATGACATCAATCGTGACAAGATTTAGTCTCGTATCGGAAATAAAAACAAAAATCGGAAAAATAACATACTCATTTTTCAACGCCTACCAAAGGCGTGGATTTTTTACAGAATATTTTTTTCAATGCCCAACAAAAGCGTGGCTTTTTTAAAGAATATTTTTCCAAGGCCCAACAAAGACGTAGATTTTTTAAAGAATATTTTTTCAAGGTCCAACAAAGATGGAATGCATTCATCCAGTGTTTTAGACGTCCGATCAATCCGAGGAGCGAATATCGATTCGGACCATTAACTTGTGACAGCCAAGGTACACACCCGTCTTAATGTAGCAGCAAAGGTGTGATCTAATGTATCACGGAAATTTGACGTCGAAAAGCTGCAACAACAACAGATAGCAGAAGTCTAATCCGCTCAACTTACTGCTTGAAGAAAGCAAACCTTGTTCCGATAATAATATAGAAGCACAGTGGCAGAGAATTTCCCACTCCCTACAAACTGCAGCAAAAGCAACACTTGGGTACCAATGACCACAATTAAGAAATCCGTGAGACGATCAGTAGTGTCGTAATGCTACTGATATGAAAAACGCAGCGTATAGGGCAACCCTGCAGACAATAGCAGCAAGTAATGCGATGGAGAACTATCGGGAGAAAAGGAAAGAAAAGAAACGTATTTTCAAAAAAAAGAAGTAAGAACAAGAAAAACGTAAACGTGAGCAAATCGAGATGTACAGGAGTCAGAATGAAGTCCGAAAATTCTATCAACGGGTAAAATACCAAACTGAAGGCTTTGGTGCAAGCACATCCTCCGGTAGAGATGAAGAAGGAAACCTAGTGACAGATACAGACAGCGTGCTGAGGATCTGGAAGGAACATTTTGCAAAACTTCGGGTATCAAATAATAACGTTGAAGAGGATACAAAGGAACCAATAATAGATGACGATATAGAGTGTATACCACCTAGCCAAGATGAAGTCAGAATAGCAATCAATCGGCGGAAGAATAATAAAGCAGCAGGTGCCGATGGGTTCAAAGCCGAACTGGTGGTCAGATCCTGGTAAGGAACATGCACCAACTGATTAGTACAATTTAAAGAGAAGAATGCATGCCCAATAATTGGAACCTCAGCATCCTGTGTCCCGGAATAAGTCTCCTTCCCATCGCACATAAAGTGCTATGCAGCGTACTGTGTGAACGACTGAAACCAATGGACAATGACATTATTGGACCATACCAATGCGGCTTCAGACCTGGCAAATCCATCATCGGCAAAATTTTCACTCTGCACCAAATCCTGGAAAAGACTCACGAAAAATACATCGAAACATTTCATCTATTCGTCGACTATAAAGCCGCATTCGACAGCCCTATCCGTTCAGAGGTGTCCCGGAATAAGTCTCCTTCCTATCGCATATAAAGTGCTACCCAGCGTAATGTGTGGACGACTGAAGTCATTGGTCAATGACATTATTGCACCACACCAATGAGGCTTCAGACCTGGCAAATCCACCATCGACCAGATTTTTACTCTGCGCCAAACCCCGGGAAAAAACCCACAAAACACACATCAACACATTCCACCTATACGTCGACTATAAAGCCGCATTCGACAGCCCTATCTGTTCAGAGGTGTATAAAGCCATATCTGCGTTTGGCATTCCTGCAAAATTAATTCGGCTATGCAGGATAACTTTAACTGGCACAAGATCAGCAGTTAAAGTCGGAAAGGACCTCTCGGAGACCTTTAATACCGAACGAGGATTCAGACAGTTTGTCGAGTGACCTTATTAAAATCCTGCTGGAAAAGGCCATACGAGAGGCAAAAGTGAACAGAAATGGCACTCTGTACACCAAACAACACATGTTACTCGCCTACGCCAATGACATCGACATAATGGGTCGAACACTGAGAGCGGTAACAGCTACCTTTGAACAAATTGAAAAGTAGTCTGCCAAAGTGGGACTGGCAGTAAACGGCGAGAAGACCAAGCTGATGGTATCAACGCGCTAGACGTCCAGTAGACTCGGACCAACTGTGGAACTTGAGAACTGCAGCTTCGAGGTAGTCAAAGATTTTATATACCTTGGTACCGCCATAAACAAAACGAATGACTTTAGTTTTGAAATTCGGAGAAGGATAGTGATGGCCAACAGATGCTACTATGGTCTGAGCAAACAACACAAAAGCAAGGCCACCTCCACGCCAGACCAAACTCACACTCTACAAGACGCTGATACATGGGTACTTGAAGCATGGGTACTTGCGCAAGCAGATGAGGCAGCTATTGGAGTGTTTGAGAGAAAAATTCTCCGAAAGATCTATAGGCCGATCTGCGTTGACGGTGAATATCGCCGTCGAATGAATCATGAGTTGTACCAGCTATTCTCGAACATCGACATTGTTAGACGTATTGAGCTGCAGCGACTACGTTGGCTAGGTCAAGTTGTAAGAATGGATGAAGATGCCCCAGCCCAAAAGGCATATAAAAGCGAACCAGCTGATGGTTCACGTAAAGTGGAAGACAACATTACCGAATATGGTCTTTCAAATTAGAAAAACTGCGCAAAAGACCGACGCGCCTGGAAATCTTTTTATATCCTTCACCACACTTTGGTACAGGGTGTTATGTCTTTGTGCATATGTTTGTAACAGGCAAAAGGAAACGAGATAGACACATGGTTCCTTTTGAGAATATGCATAGAATCATTTTCTAAGTCGATTTACGCATGTCCGTCCGTCCATGTATTTTTGTGAACATATTACAGGTCGCATTTATGATCCGATTTGGATGAAATTTGGCACAGCTCATTCATTTGGCCCAAAAACGAACCCTATTGAAATTGGGAAAAATCGGTTCAGATTTACATATAGCTCCCATATATATTTTCGTCCGATTTAATGTAAATGGTGCACCAAAGTCCGTATATACCTTTCGTTTTGCACGAAATTTGGCACAGCGTAATGAATTACGTCTAGAATGATGTGTGCTGAGTTTCATGAAAATCGGTTCAGGTTTAGATATAGCTCCCATATATAGTTTCGTCCGATTTTATGTAAATGGTGCACCAAAGTCCCTATATATCTTTCGATTTGCACGAAATTTGGCATAGCGTAATGAATGAAGTATAGAATGATGTGTGTTAAGTTTCGTGAAAATCGGTTCAGATTTAGATATAGCTTCCATATACATTTACGTCCGATTTTACATAAATGGTGCACTAAAGTCACTATATATTATTAGATTTGCACGAAATTTGCCAGAGCGTTCTGTATTAAGTGCAGAATGATGTGTGCTGAGTTTCATGAAAATCGGTTCAGATTTAGATATAGCTCCCACAAATATGTTCGTCCTATTAAATGTAAATGATGCACCAAAGTCCCTACATATCTTTCGATTTGCCCGAAATTTGGCACTGCGTAATGAATTAGGTCTAGAATGATGTGTTTTAAGTTTCGTAAAAATCGGTTCAGATTTAGATATAGCTCTCATATATATTTTTCGTCCAATTTAAGGTAAATAGTGTACCAAAGTCCCTTAATATATTTCGGTTTGGACCAAATTTGGCACAGTGTAATGAATTAGGTCTAGAATGATGTGTGTTAAATTTCCTGAAATCGTTGAAATCGGTTCAGATTTAGATATAGCTCCTTTATCTGACCAACTGAAAAAAATAGTGTAGGTTGCAGAATGACATGTTTATGGAACCAATTTCATTTTGCTGGTCCTTTAAAAATGCGACGTCTGTTAGGATTCATCTGTTGAACTGGTTTAAGCTCTGCTTATGGAACGAACAAGACATGTAAGTAAGTAAGTAAGGTTTAACAAAGGCATGGATTTTTTAAAGAATACTTTTTCAAGGTCTACAAATGGCGTTGATTTATTAAAGAATATTTTTTCAAGGTCCACAAAAGGCGTAGGTAATTAAAGAATATTATTTCAAGGTCTACAAAAGTCCAAATCCTTTAAAAGTAGATCGCCATCTTTTAAATGTCGATGATAGGCACGATTAATTCCTATCAAAATTTGTGTCGTGTTTATCATGACTTTCGATGTAATGATTTAAATACATTTAAAACAATAACAAAATTCCCATGCTGAATGGATTTCTTTAACCCCCTTTTAATTGTCCATTAAATATTATTCTGTAATATTAAAATCATCTCCTAGTAAATCTTCCGGATGACATTTACATTACATGCAATGCTTCCAAACTAAAGCTGACATTTATTAATCGTTAATTATCAGCAATTACCGTCCAGCAATGTCACAAACATACACAAAACTGACATGCATACACACTATATACATATGTAAGTTAAAACACATAGACACTCACATCCATGCTGAGAATCAGGAAGACAGTCAGACAGACAGACGGGTACATTTCATCAAGACATTCCATTATGTTTCCCAAGCCATATTTCTTATTCCATGTGGAAGAATATCTTTTGGCGCTTAAATAACATTATGAAGGTAATTCTTCATAATTTAAAAGACTCAATGAAAGGAAGGCCAGACCATGCGTTTGGGACTTGTTGCTCTGTTGCTGCTGCTGCTTTAACAAGTCACGCATGCGTGTTCCGTGGCAACACACGAACTTCAAGATGATATGGTGATATAGTGCGAGTACATAAAATGAAAAAGGTTCATGGTTTTGTTGTCGTCGTTTTTTTATTTATTTTTTTAAATATAAACTGAGACACTATTTGCGTATTTCCTGTGTAACGATGACGAGAATGGAAAAAAATGTTATTCTCTCATGCATCCCATTCATCGATTGCTACGAATCGCCGTCTGTCCTTTCCACTTATAACCCCCTTTTTGGTATTTTGTGCGGTTCTCGTTTCACTTTTTTGACAAATTATCATCAGCCAGCCACATGGTGGGGAGTAGATCAGAAGCTGAACAAGTTACGCATAAGTCAGAATCGAAATCGTGTAGCGAAAAATAAAATCAACGGAAGAAATCCACAATATTGTCTGATTAAAAATATGTCTTCAAAACCATATGACAATCGTTAAGGATCTTCAAATGGAATGGCAAACATGTGCCGCTTGGTTGAATCTGTTTATTTTTTTAGGGTGTTGATATGTATTTATTTGGTTTATTATTTTTTGCTTTCTTTTTTTGTCTCGTATGGTTAGTTATGGTCCAATTCATATTATTTAAAAGTGGATGTGACTAATTTATTCATTCATATATAGCTGAGATAACAAGGAAAGATACACAGTTAACCATCCTAAGATATTTGAAATCGAATCGTTAGAGTGTGTCAATTTATTGTCTATACAGCCCAAAAGTTGGCAAATTCCGTCTCAAGGTTACAACCGGGTACCGATTTTCTTTCAAAAGCCTTGCCCACCAATAGAAGGTACTAGTCACATTTTCTACCAGAATTGACCTAACTAAAAATGTTAAATTTTTTGATCTTAACGTCAATCGATTAGAGTCCACGTAGCCCTAAATAATGGTGGTTCCATTTTAAAATCACGGTTTCAATAAATCGATTTTTATACCCTTCACCATACTGCGGTATTACCCATGGTTCCTTTTGAGAATAAGCATAGAATCAGTTTCTGAGTCGATTTATGCATGTCCGTCCGTCTGTGCATAATAAATTGTAAACAACAGCGTAATAAATTGAGTCTATAAAGATGAATGTTAAGCTTCGTGAAAATCGGTTCAGATTTAGATATAGCTCCCATATATATTTTCGTCAGTTTAATATAACTTATGTCCTTAATATAACAAAGTCGCTACATATCTTTCGATTTGTACGAAATTTGGAACAGCGTACTGAATTAAGTCCGTAATAATGTGTGCTAAGTTTCGTGAAAATCGGGTCAGATTTAGATAAAGCTCCTATATATAGTCATTTTAACGTAAATGGTATACCAAAGTCCCTATATTTTTCGATTTGCCCGAAATTTGGCCGATTTTATGTAAATGGTGCACCAAAGTCCCTTTACGGACCAAAAACTTTAATTTTTTCTGTTTTTCTGGTCACGAAATTTTGCACGGAGAAAAGAAATGAATGTTTTGATGAAAATCAGAAAATATTTTACGGGTCAAATGGACCATGACTTTTTTGTGCAAAATGGCAAAATTTTCTTTTCTATGTCGTATATATGGCGTTTCCTGAAGGACATAGATCCTAGAAGTTTATAGTATATCTAAGAGCAGTGGTTGACCTTTAAATTGATATGTACAGTACTCTAGATATTCATATATCGTTTTGTACTACCATTCCCACCAGAGGTCGGAAATGTAGCGCTGATGGCTAGGAAATTCGGCATGAGGTTTTGATTATGTTCAGGGACAACGACTTTATTTTTCTATGATGATCAGATGATATTGCGGTATTGAAGTATACCGAACATATTTATCTGTCGCTCTAGACGCCACAATTATCAGCCGATCACCACAAATTTTCCATGGTGAAGACGATCTGACCAACTAATTCGAATAGCTGTGTTGTTAAGGAACGGTCAACATTAAAATGGGTTGTTAAAAAATGTATCTCAATTTTTACTCCGGGAAAATACGATTCGTAAAAGATGCCGCAGAGAAGCTGTTGACCTCTAATTGGTCATGTGCATATATCGTGAAATATTATTTAGGCTCGGAATAAATATTTGCAGAAACATTGATCACAGCTGTAGTTGTGTAGGGTACCAAATTTATAATATTCGAAGTAGGTATAAAGTCGATTATCATATACGGCACATGCCTAATACCTATGTCGAATACCGTCACGAAAAGCTGCAGTAATTCCTAAACAGATACCTCAGGATCATATTCAGAATATTCTGGCCCAAAATCCTAAGTAAGGTAGAGATGTGGAAACAGGAAGTCGTAGAAAATCAGGTAAAACTTTGGAAATGAAGATAGATTTGGTCACACCTTAAGAAAAATTGTATAGCATATCCAGAATCACACCAAAATAGAAACCCCAAGGATCAAGAAATGGAGATCGACCAAGAAATAGCTGGCGACGAAAAATAATCTCAGAACTGAGACAAAATAACATCATTGCCGGGCCCCCGGGCCGCCCCCTGCCTACGTCCCTGGTGCGCAGTAAAGTTCGGCAGTCTGGTTCACAAAGCGGATCGATCTTTCTCGTTTATTTTTCGTACAGAAACTGATTCCTTAATATATAGTTTCTATGAATCCCTCCCTTTCATAGTTTTTTTCTTCGTCCACATAGTTCCGTTTTGATGGGTGAAAAAAGTAAACAATTGGAGGATTTTTTTAGTAAATTTTTCTATTCCGTAGTAAATTTTTCCTATTTCTGTTGTTGACCAATGTTTTTTCTTATTGAATCTTTATGTTTCTTGTTGGGCTTTTTTGGTCAGATAATTTTTTATGAAAATAAAACGATTTTTATTCCATATTTCGCTCGACGTTTCGTTGGTTTTTTTCCAACATTTTCAAGAGCTGGGGGTCATCCTAGACATAAAACTTATATTAAAAGACCCCACACAGGACTGTGTAGATAAAACCCACAGATTCTGAACCTTTGGCAGAAGAGCTGTATGCTTTAAATGGGGGTTCAGTCATAAGATGATGACAGATGGCTCACAGCTAGCTGAAAAGTGGGGAATAGGATTTTTATAGAAGATCCAAGAACCGAAATCTCACTTCGCCTACCAGATCGCCTGTAATATCGTATTACAGGCGGAGATTCGATCCATAAGGGAGTGTCTGAACTGGTTTAGTGCAAACGCTGGTCAGAATATAATAAATATAATGACGGACAGTATCTTGAGAGATTTAATATGAGTACCTGACTATTGGCTGAGCCACAAGCGGAAATGCGCCCACCTGTTCCAGACGGATTTATGTGGGTACGGGATGCCTGAGGACTGGAAGCATTTACTGACGGAATTCTGTTACTATGATGACATTAGAGATTTAGCAAGTATGGGTGTATTGAATGGATTGTTTAATTAGTTTTGCTCGTGAAGTATTTAGCAGAAGGACAGCACTTAGTGGAGGTTGCCCTCGTGCATAGGCCCCTGCAGGTGGTTTCGGTCGGTTGCACCAGGTGGTGGTGGGTTGGTGCAACGGGTGGCGGTGGGTGTTGGCGCGGTTGTTGGCGGATAGCGTGCTGCTGTCGTTTTTGCATCGTGGATGGTTCACTGATCTTGTGGATGTCATGTAGGCTGTCCGTGAGGGCAGTTTCGTTGATTTTTTTGTGTTGTGGTGTCCAATGCCGCAGTCCTTTGGAACCTTAGTGCAGTCCGTGAGGACAGCGTGTTAATTGTTAGTGTTGTGTGTATTTGTTCAACGTCGACTCTGCCTGTGGCAAGGTTTTTGCTGCTGTGTGTCGTTTTTTTTTTTGGGATACCAGCTCGGATTTGCGTCGAACTGGGGGAGACTCGAGCCTGATCGGAGATTTTCCGTACCGCGGGTGTCGGTTGCCCCTGAATCTTTGGATACAGCCTGACAGTTGGTGTGGCCCCCTGGGAAGAGTGTGCCTTCTGCATGCTCTCCGATTGGTACAGCACTGCGCCCAATGACGGACGGACAACACTTGCGGTCTTACCCCATGGTGTTGTAAACACCAGTTAATACAAACGTCAATCAACCCCCACACCGAAATACAGGTACCAATCGATCACACGTATTTCGACGCGATCACCTCCTTGTATGAGGAGCGGAGCCCATCTAAAACTCCTGCCTTTCTATGGGTCAGGCACCCGGTTGTAATGCAACTCCACACCGATCCACAGCTCTACCCGCGATTTGGGTATAAACCACCTCCAGCACGATGCTCCCCGACCTACAGTAGATGTAAATGAAGCCAAACCATTTAGTGCAACGAGAGTGTAGATCGCGTGGAGAAGGCAGTGGAACGTTAGAACATTTTCTGTTCTACTTAACTCAATTCCTAGGATGTGACACCTTTCGTGAAAGGGGATATGCATGGAAAAATTGAAGGACTTCACTAAAAACCGAATTCCTAGAAGTTAAGGGTCATCCTCTATTGTGATGGGCCAGAATATTCTGCATAAGATCCTGAGACACAAGCCAGATTTCAGCAGAATCGTTTTTATATGTGCATCGAATATCCGTATTTTGGGCTCAAAATAATCATTTAATATTTGGATGGAATCTGGCCTTTGAAGTATTTTTTGGTTTTTAACAACCTTTACGGTGGCCTCAAGGTAAATCTCAAATCTTCAGATTTCCATAGAAAAATTATTGAACTTTTTACTAAAAATGTCTTTATTATTTTCTCTGTCTTCAAAAATCCTGCAAATATAATGTATTTACGTACGAATATTGACGTCTTATAAAAATCTATCCTGATCCAAAAATTCCTTTTTAACCCTTTCATGTTTCTGTTTTGGTTATCACAAAGTCGTCTGATTTTATTTTTTGCTTCGCATGGACTGTCTTATCCATTTCGTTGGTGTTGATAACTTCTTCATTAATTGAGAATTGTTGTTCGATTTCCAGTTCGCATTTGTTTCTTGAAATGCGGTTTGTTTTGTGCAATGCAGTGGGGACTCGATCGAGTGGATGATGATCTGAATTTGTCTGACTCCATTGGTCATTGGTAATGTTCGGGACTCATTTACATAATTTATGATAAGCTAAGCTGAACAAACAATAATTTTTGTGAAATGAAAAAAGCGGAATACCCCTACTCCTCCCCATCTGTATTTTTAGGCATGTGAGAGGATCATAGCAGCTAGCTGCCGGTGCAAAGTAACAACGAGTGTATCGAATGTTGAGATATTTTATTGTGTCCTTGAATTTGTGGTCG
>NW_026876067.1:0-19124 GCF_032173495.1 Musca vetustissima
GTAACCCGTTGCCATAATTTTCATTTTGTTGTTTTTTTCTTTTCTTTGAAATAATTTCCCTTGTTTAATATGCGTACGCACAGACACACACATGTTACACTTTTTCCAAAACGACATGTCTTCAAATAAAGACGATCTTTTCAATTTCAATTTAATGGCCAAAAAAACATAACAACAACTACAACATCAACAACCATACTAAACATATATTTAAAAGTATATTTCTAGACAACAGCACTTTAAGAACATGTTTCATGTACACATGTTTTACCCAACAACAAAATGTCATGTTTTTTCTGTTCGTCCTTTTTTCTTCATCTCAGGGAGAGAGAACCGGAGCGCCACAAAACAATTCACCCATAAAATCCTTGAAGACATTTTATTGGTAATAGAAAATTCTGTGAACTTTACATTTTATCCCCTCCCAAAAAAATACGACAAGAAAAAATGTAGGGAAAAGTTAAAAATATTGTCCCCAAAGTAACCACATTCCAATTTTCGTTTCAATTTACTTAAAGTAGTGCCGCACACACACACATCACATACACTAATACACACACACAGTGTGTGCGAAATAAAATGAATCTTTGGCAAACAGGATTTTGTGAAACAAAAATGTGTGTCTTCCACATATATATGTGAATATGTGCATATGTGTTTGCCAAGTATGCACAAGTGTTTGTAATGTGTTCAAGTGTGTGTGTGTGTGTATTTGCCAGTTATGGTAACTGCCATTGTCATTGTTGCTAAAGTATTGATGGTGATGTTGTTGTTGCTGCCGCTACTTCTTGTCCGTAACACATTTGCTGAAGTCATACTTCATATACATTTTTTCTTTTTGGTTTAGAAAAAGAAGAAGAAGAAAAAAACAACAACATTAATAGATCGAAAAGACATTGCAGTTTTTCTATATCCTCAGACCGAAGAGAATGACTAGTTTGTCATTTCTTTTTTTTACTTCGTCTTCTTACAAAAAGTGAGGAGTTTCGGTTCATCTGCGCCAGGGTGTAGATCCCATGGTCGACATTTTTTCTTATATTTACTTCCATAATACAAACCACACGGTGGTTTAAATGTGGAATTTGCCACAAGGCATCAGAACGCCCTGCGTATTTGATCATGTGTCTCTAATGGCTTATCTCCGAAAATTTTTATCATACACCAATCCAATTGAGGTGTAGAGATTCTGGAAGCTTAACTACAGTCATAATCTCCCCATTATTTCTTTGGTAATTTTCATCTCAAGAACTTTTCGACCCACTGTGCATCTCAAGTGCATTGGTTTTGCACTTGAGCTTTACCATCCACTTAAAATTGTGTTAGACAAGTACAGCTTGATTGGCATTTTAAAATGTCTCAAGTAAATACTCAGCTTTTCTTTACGAAGAACAGAATACAATGATGCTCGACACACATAGAAACACACCCATACACCTATATATTCACATCTGCTAGCATATTATTTTCTAGTTCAATATAAATTTCATGTTTTGTAGTTGGTGCGTTTCCGAATAATGGTCAGCTAATAAACACAACTTTAAACCAGTGAGCGGAGCAGTATAGTCGGACGGGGCCGACCATACAATACCCTACACAACAACCACGGAACTCTAACATTCTGCGGTAGTTTATTCCGAGCCTGGGCAATAACTCGTGATATTTGCACCCTCTTGCTCGATTACACTGGCATATTTTCCGAATATTACAAATATTCAGTACAGCTCTTCTAATTACTCGTTCAGATTCCCTTCACTGTGGGTTGTATTGTGATCCCAAAAATCTCCCAAAAAAAGCAAAAAAATTAAGTTTTCGGTTCACTTCATTCCAAAATTTTTATCTGATCATCACCGAAATTTATAGGTGTTGTCCTTGGCCATAACTGGAACCTCATGAAAAATTTCAAAGCGATCAGCTCTATATTTCCACCTTCTAGTGTGGAAATGGGTTACTAAATAATAACTGAATACGTAAGCACCTGTAAAGTGTTACTCCCACATCCGAGTACACACGATAATATAATTGTTATCAATTCAAAGGCCAACCACTTATCTTGGATATAACATCCACTTCTCGGGTCTATGACCTTCAGGGGTAAATGTATACGCTGTAGAATCCAAATTTTGTCACTTTTCATACAAAATTCAGGGTCCATTTGACCGGCTAAATATTGACCGATCTTTATCAAAACATGTATGTTTATTCTTTGGCTCGAACCCCTTCTCCTTGTAAAAAAATTTGGGAGATTAGGGTCATAATTGTTACCTCTAGAGCGACCAGAAAAACAGACAAAAATAAAGTTTTTGGTCCATTTCATACCCTAAATATTATCCGATCTTTACCAAAAACCATTGGCCAGAACCCATTGGCCAGAACCCATCCTGCATGAACAATTTTGTGTAGATTGGTCCATAACTGTGGCCTGTATCGTGTTTACAAAATTATTATGGACAGACGGACGGACGGACATACATGTCAAGATCGACTCAGCTAGTAGAGATATGACGATCGGTATACTTAAAGGTGGGTCCATGACCAATATTTCGCGGCGTTACAAACTCTTGGGGCTGCGCAAAGCTATAATACCCTGACAACATAGTTGTGTAGGGTATAAAAATACTTTTAAGAAATCCACGCATGGTAAAGGCCTTGAAAAAATATTTTTAAAAAATTGAAGCCTGGTAAAGACCTTGAAAAAATATTTTTTAAAAATTCATGTTCTGTTTCGTGCGCAATTTGAAAGATCACGTTCCAATATGTTGTTTTCTACTTGGTCTTTCCATCTAATTCGTGGTCTTCCCCTTCTACGGGAACCATCAGTAGGCTCGCTTTTATGTGACTTTTGACATGGCATATAAAAGCGCTCAATACGACTGGCTATGTCGATGTCCGCGCATACATTGTAAAGCTCATGGTTCATGCGACGCCGATATTCACCGTCAACGCAGATCGGCTCGTAGATCTTTCGGATAATTTTTTTTTCAAACGACCCAAGAGCTGCCTCATCTGCTTGCGCAAGTCCCCATGCTTCAGATCCATATAACAGCTCGGGTAGTATCAGCGTCTTGTAAAGTGTGAGTTTGGTCTGGCGGGAGGTGGACCTGTTTCTAAACTGTTTACTTAGACCATAGTAGCATCTGTTGGTCATCGCCGTTTACTGCCAGACCCACTTTGTCAGACTCTTCTCAATTTGTTCAAAGGTGGCAGTTACCGCTCGCAATGTTCGACCCATTATATCGATGTCATCGGCGTAGGCGAGTAACATGTGTTGTTTGGTGTACAGAGTGCCATCTCTGTTCACCTTTGCGTCTCGAATGACCTTTTCCAGCAGGATGTTAAAAAGATCACACGACAACTGCTGTCACCTTGTCTAAATCATCGTTCGATATTGAAAGGCTCTAATAGGTCCTTTCCGACTTTAACTGCTGACACTGTGCCATTTAAAGTTATCCTGCATAGCCGTAGTAATTTTGCAGGAATTCCGAACGCAGACATGGCTTTAAACACCTCTGAACGGATAGAGCGGTCGAATGCCCCTTTAAAGCCGACGAATAGGTGGAATGTATCGATGTGTTTTTCATGGTTTTTTTTCAGGATTTGGCGCAGAATGAAAATCTGGTCAATGGTCGATTTGCCAGGTCTGAAGCCACATTGGTATGGTCCAATAATGCCATTGACCATTGCCTACAATCGTTCACACAGCACACTGGATAGCACTTAATATCCGATGGGAAGAAAGCTAATTCCTTTTTTGTGCACGGGACACATGATACTGAGGTTCCAACCATTGGGCATGCATTCCTCTAGGAAAATTGTACTAATCAGCTGGTACATGCTCCTGACCAGCATCTGACCAACGGTCTTGAATAGCCATCATCTCTTATTGGTTCTGGGGTATTTTCTTCACCGCCACTATTTGACACCAGAAGCTTTTCAAAATGCTCCTTCCAGATCCTCAACACACTTTGTGTATCTGTCACCAGGTTTCTTTCCTCATCTCTACAGGAGGATGTGCCTGCACCAAAGCCTTCGGTTTGGTGTTTTATCCGTTGGTATGATTTTCGGACTTCATTCTGACTCCTGAACATCTCGATTTGTTCACGCTCACGATTTTTTTTGTTCTTTCATCTTTTTTCTGAAAATACGTTTCTCCTCTCTCCTTTTCTCCCGATAGTTCTCCATCGCATTACGTGTTGCTACTATCAGCAGGGTTGACCTATACGCCGCGTTTTTCACATCAGTAGCATTACGACACTCCTGATCGTACCATGGATTTCTTGGTGGTGGTATTTGGTACGCAAGCGTTGCTTTTGCTGCAGTTTGTAGGGAGTGGGTAATTCTTTGCCATTGTGTCTCTATACTATTATCGGGACAAGAAGTGCTTTCGTCAAGCAGGTGGGTAAGTTGAGCGGAGTAGGCCTCGGCTATCTGTTGTGTTTGCGGATTTTCGACGTCGTATTTCCGTTTTGTGTTAGATCGCATATTTACTGCAACATTAAGATGAGTGTGAACCCCTTTTGGCAGCCATTAAAAATATATTTAAAAAATCCACACCTATTTGTAGCCCTTAAAAATTTTCTTTTAAAAACGCCTGTAAACCTAACATTTGTTGTTGTTGTTTTTTATATTTTAATTGTAAAAAAATGGATCGTTAAAATCACAACCAAATGGCCATTTATTAAATTTACGAGAAATTTTATGGGGACAGTTGGGGGAGATGGTCGATTGTCATGTCTACGGGTTTTCTAAGGCATTGGAAAAATTAATTTTTTATTTAGCAATTACATTTTGTTTAGCAAAATATATAAAAAAATGTGTATGTACATATCGTGTCTCCTTCAGCCATCATCAGGTCATTGTAGCTTAGAAGACATTGCTGTCATCATCAAAACACCACCTTCGGCTTTTCACTTTGCAACAAGTTCAAGGCTATTGGAGGGTACGCAACAAAAATTCTATGCTCTATTTCCTAGCAAGTAAATTCATTAACTTTTTTTGTTTCAGCATTTTGTTGGTAATGCTGGTATTTAAGAATGGAATTTTTAATTGTTCTACTCGATGCGGGTAGTTGTTGGTTGGATAGCTGCTGGGCACAAGAGTGAAAGTGCTCTCCCCACACACACAACACGATGTGGAACATTTAAGAAGATTTTAAAAAAATATTTAATGGTTATAAATTTCACTACAAATATAATTGAATTTTGTGTGTGTGTGTTTGGTGGCATGGTATTTGAGAATTATAAATTTTGTAAAGAAGAAGAATACATTTTGTTAAAATATTTCCTTATAAATTTAAGCTGAGACCTTAAGCTCTACGAAGGCCACACACACTCTGATGTATAATTGGAAAGGACATGGTAAATAATTTAATGAATTTTAATTGATTTAATTTAAAGACACTTTGGAGGGAACGAATTCTATGTGGTAACTTATATTTAATCAACAAAGCATTTAGATATTAGAAAATAAATTGAGAAATAAGAAGTCTAATGAAACCCGAAATTGGGTTTTTTTAAAGAACATTTTTTGTAGGACCAACAGATAGCGTGTATTTTTTAAAGAATATTTTTTTGAAGGCGTGGATTTTTAAAACATATTTTTTTCAAGGCTTATAAAAGGCGTGGATTTTTTAAAGAATATTTTTTTCAAGGCTTATCATAGGTGTGGATTTTTTTAAGAATATTTTTTCAAGGCTTATAAAAAAGGCGTGGATTTTTTTAAAGAATATTTTCTTAAAGGCTTATAAACATACGTGCATTTTTTAAAGAATATTTTTTCAAGGCCTATAAAAGGCGTGGATTTTTTAAAGAATATTTTTTCAAGGCCTATAAAAGGAGTGGATTTTTTTAAAGAATATTTTTTCAAGGCTTTTGAAAAAGTTGTGGATTTTTTGAACGAATATTTTTTCAAGGCTTATAAGAGGCGGGGATTTTTTAAAGATTATTTTTTCAAGGGTCATATAAGGCGTGGATTTTTTAAAGAAGATTTTTTCAAGGGTCATATAAGGCGTGGATTTTTTAAAGAATATTTTTTCAAGGGTCATATAAGGCGTGGATTTTTTAAAGAATATTTTTTCAAGGGTCATATAAGGCGTGGATTTTTTAAAGAAGATTTTTTCAAGGGTCATATAAGGCGTGGATTTTTTAAAGAATATTTTTTCAAGGGTCATATAAGGCGTGGATTTTTTAAAGAAGATTTTTTCAAGGGTCATATAAGGCGTGGATTTTTTAAAGAAGATTTTTTCAAGGATCTTATAAGGCGTGGATTTTTTAAAGAAGATTTTTTCAAGGGTCATATAAGGCGTGGATTTACTAAAGAAGGTTTTTTCAAGGGTCATATAAGGCGTGGATTTTTTAAAGAAGATTTTTTCAAGGGTCATATAAGGCGTGGATTTTTTAAAGAAGATTTTTTCAAGGGTCCTATAAGCGTGGATTTTTTGAAGAAGATTTTTGAAGGGTCATATAAGGCGTGGATTTTTAAAGAAGATTTTTTCAAGGATCATATAAGGCGTGGATTTTTTAAAGAAGATTTTTTCAAGGCTCATATAAGGCGTGGATTTTTTAAAGAAGATTTTTTCAAGGCTCATATAAGGCGTGGATTTTTTAAAGAAGGTTTTTTCAAGGGTCATATAAAGCGTGGATTTTTTAAAGAAGATTTTTTCAAGGGTCATATAAAGCGTGGATTTTTTAAAGAAGATTTTTTCAAGGGTCATATAAAGCGTGGATTTTTTAAAGAAGATTTTTTCAAGGGTCATATAAAGCGTGGATTTGTTAAAGAAGATTTTTCAAGAAGAATACCTGCACCTCTATCTCAGGAAGAAGAATACCTCCACGACTTCCATAGGAAGAAGAATGCCAGCAGATCTCCTATAGTATGAAGAATACCTGCAACTCTTTCACAGAAAAGAGAATACCTACAGCTCTCTTATATGAAGAAAACTACATCCAACTTTCCCATAGGAAGGAGAATACCTCCAGCTTTTTCAAAGCTAGCTGAATCCTGCAGCTCTTCCAACGCCAGAAGAATTCTTTCAACTATTTCACAAGAAGAATACCTGCAGCTCTGCTATAGGAGGAAGAATATCTCCAGCTCGCCTATAGGAAGGATAATACATCCAGTTTTTTTCAAAGGAACAATAACACCTGCAGCTCTTTCATAGGAAGAAGTATACCTTCAGGTCTTCCATAGGAAGAAGAATGCCTGCACCTCTTCCTCAGGAAGAAGAATACCAGCAGCTCCAGAAGCAGAATATCTGCAGGAAGAAGAAAGCCTACAGTTCTCCTCTAGGAAGAAAAATACATCCAGAACTCCTATAGGTAGAAGAATACCTCCAGCTCTTTCAAAGAAAGCAGAATATCTGTAGCTCTTTCAAAGAGAGAATAATACCTGCAGCGCTTCCGCAGGAAGGAGACTCCTGCAGCTCATTCACAGGAAGAAGAATACCTGTAACTCGTCCACAAGAAGAAGCAGAACATTTGTAGCTCTTTCAACGCAAGAAGAATACCTGCAGCTCTTCCATAGAAAGAAGAATACCTTCAGCTCTCTAAAGGATTTTTTTCATTCCTCTCCTCCGGGGAACCTCCCCAAAAGCAACCTTATTTCCTTGCCTTTAAAATATTTATTTACAACTTAACAAGAATTTTCTTGGAAAACGTTTTTCCATTTATTCAGCAATTGTTGACATTTATTCTTGGGAAAACCAGAAATTCCCATATTGTTAGGAAAACAATTTGTTTGCCAAGTGGAACTGACCTTCAACAACAACAAAAAACTCAACATTAAACGATCCTATAAATTCCAAGCGTAAACTTTTACATAAACTGACCTCCACGTCATAAATTAGTAGTAAAAAAAACAACACCTGTACGTACGGGCCCATCATCACCAGCGAGCCAGTCATCTATCTATTCAGCTGTTGACTTGCCTAACAGCAGCGTGAGTTGGAGCGAAGCGTAAAATGTGAGTTTGTATTACATTGAACATTTTCTGTAATTTTTCAATGTAAATAATTTAACACCAAGAACAACAGCAACAACAACAACATAACCTGTTATAAATCTAAAACGTAAACTTTCTTTAATTTTTTCTAAAAACGAAAGCGAAAAACAGAAAACTTTTATTTGCTTCTATTTAGAGCGTTTTGTGTGGATCATCGCTTTTAAGGAGCCAAGACGAAAAAAAAATTAAGAAACATTTGCTGTTGACGTTCAAGTTGATAAATGGTTTGTGATTTGTTTTTGTTGTTCTTATTATTCTGGTTTTGTATCTTTTCTGTGTTTCTCGGTGTGTTTCTGGTCTTGTTTAGAAAATTGGATTCCCCAAAGAGAGCAGGCCAGGAGGACCAGGCCTATGACAACGCATGCACCAACCATAAAGTGCGCTTGAATATTTATGTGTGGCAAGACATATTTCACAGACAAACTTAAATATTTTTTTCAGTATGGTTTTATTGTTATTGGTTTTGTTGTTGTTACTGCTGTTGCTGTTTCTGGTGTCATTTTCCATTTATTAATGTTAATAATTCTTCTTGTTTTGCAAATGTATTACAATTTCTTTCATTTCATTTTTTTTTGGGATTTTTTTTTGGTTTGGCATGTTATTAGAAAAATTGCCATATTTTATTATTAAAATTTTAATGAAAGAAGTTTTTTATCTTCGAAATAATATTGTGGAAAGGTTAGGGCATTTACAAAATTAAGGATTATAAATGAATGGATTTATTAAAGAATATTTTTTCAAGGTCATACAAGGCGTGGATTTATTAAAGAATATTTTTTTCAAGGCCTACAACAAGGCGTGGATTTATTAAAGAATATTTTTTCAATGCCTACAACAAGGCGTGGATTTATTAAAGAATATTTTTTTCAAGGTCATACAAGGCGTGGATTTATTAAAGAATATTTTTTTCAAGGTCATACAAGGCGTGGATTTATTAAAAGAATATTTGTTTCAAGGTCATACAAGGCGTGGGTTTATTAAAGAGTATTTTTTTCAAGGTCATACAAGGCGTGGGTTTATTAAAGAATATTTTTTTAAGGGCTTTACAAGGCGTGGATTTATCTTTAATTATCTTTTCAAGGGCTTTACAAGGCGAAGATTTATCTTTAATTATCTTTTCAAGGGCCTTACAAGGCGTGGATTTATTATACCCTTTACCACACTGTGGTACAGGGTATTATGTCTTTGGGCATATGTTTGTAACTGGCAAAAATAATCGAGATAGACCCATGGTTCCTTTTGAGAATATACATATAAACACTTTCTGAGTCGATTTATGCGTGTCCGTCCATCTTGAATTGTAAACAAAGTGCAGGTCGCATTTATTATCCGAATGACATTAAATTTGGCACTGATCATTTATTTGCCCCAGCTACGAATTAAAATTGGGAAAAATCGGTTCAGATAGCTTTTTAGCAAATGGTGCACCAAAGAGTCAAATTTAAGTGGATTGGCACGAAATTTTGCACAACGTACCGAAGTTAGAATAAACTAACGTGTGCCAAGTTTCATGAAAATCGGTCCAGATTTAGATATAGCTCCCATATATATGTTCGCCCGATTTTTTGCAAATTGTGCACCAAAGAGTCAAATTTAGGCCGATTGGCACTAAATTTTGCACAACGTACCGCAGTTAGAATAGACCAACGTGTGCCAAGTTTTATTGAAATCGATTCAGATTTAGATATAGCTCCCATATATATTGTCGTCAGATTTTAAGAAAATGGTGCACCAATCATTTAAACTGTGTCCGATTGTCACAACATTACGCGCATTAACCATTATGTGGGGGCTACCTGAAAAAATGGGCCGATATTAATAATTTTTAGTGCAGACATTTTAGTGGAGTGGTATCAACGCGCAAGACGTCCAGTAGACTCGAACCAACTGTAGAACTTGAGAACTACAGCTTCGCCAGACCAAACTCACGCTCTACAAGACGCTGATACTACCCGTGCTCTTATACGGATCTGAAGCATGGGTACTTACGCAAGTAGATGAGGCAGCTCTTGGAGTGTTTGAGAGAAAAATTCTCCGAAAGATCTATGGGTCGATCTACGTTGACGGTGAATATCGCCGTCGAATGAACTATGAGTTGTACCAGCTATTCTCGGACATCGACATTGTTAGACGTATTGAGCTGCAGCGTTTACGTTGGCTACGGTGAATATCGCCGTCGAATCAACCATAACTTGTACCAGCTATTCTCGGACATCGACATTGTTAGACGTATTGAGCTGCAGCGACTACGTTGGCTAGGTCATGTTGTGAGAATGGATGAAGATGACCCAGCCCAGAAGGCATATAAAAGCGAACCAGCTGATGGTTCACGCAGAAGGGGAAGCCCAAGAATACGTTGGAAAGATCAAGTCGAAGACAATATCGCCGAAAATGGTCTGTCACATTGGAAAAACTGCGCAAACGACCGTCGCGCCTGGAAATTTTTTCTAAGCTCGGCTTATGGAACGAAAGTTCTGTCACAAGCCAGCTAAGTGGAGGCATTTTGTACGTGGACCGGGAAAGCTCAGCTTTGGACTTGCAGTCAAAAGAGAACTCTATGCAAAATTTTGGCGATCTATCTCAATTCGTTTAGACGCTAGAGTGATATCAACAGAAAGATCGTTATGGAATTATAAGAATATATAGACACAGATCACATATTTAACTTAGTCGAATTTCATGTCAATGGTCCTTTAAAAATTCAAGGTCTGTAAGAATATATATGTTGAATATATCCAAAGTGGTAAAGGGTATCATATAGTCGGCCCCGTCCGACTTTACTACTTTCCTTACTGGTTTTTAATTATTTTTTTCAAGGGCCTTACAAGGCGTGGATTTATTTTCAATTATTTTTTCCAAGGTCCATCTGTTGGCGCTCGATTTTTTTAAAAATATTTTTTTCAAGGTTCATCTATTGGCGTCGATGTTTTAAAAATATTTTTTTTTCAAGACCAATGTTTTTAGCTTAAAAAAGAATATTTTTTAATTTCATTTCTATGGCAATTTATTAACATAATTAGCTGTGATGGCTTCAGAAGTTCCTTAATCTGAATAAAGGCATCTCATTCACTAATAACTCCCTGAATGAAGTTCTTAATTGAAATTTGTATTGTTTAAACATTAATGTTATAACCTTATGAACCTGCCCATCAACCCTGGCACTCATCACCTGTTACGATGATGGCATCAAGCCTTAACAATACATTTTCATCATTCCAATTTTTTGTTTTTATTTTTGTTGTTATAAAATAAATGGTTTGTGTGCCAAACAGGATATGCCGGTTGGTTTTAAAGTATTTTAATGGTTGACCTAAAGTACCGCCACACGGATTTCGACAAAAACGCAAACAAAAGTATTAGTCGCTAAAGCCAAAAAGCGTGCAAAACATTATACTTTATAATACAAAATAAACTTCAGAATAAAAACAAAACACAACAAAACAAAACAAAAATGTGGCGAAACAACAGCTCGGAAAAAATCAGTCCGAACAAACCACAAAAGCAAAATCATATAAAAAAAGAGAAAATATCAAACAATTTAAAATTCAAATTATGTTTTGCAACATCATTTGGGGCACAGTGGGTAGGTCATGATTTAACTCACCTCGATTATTTAATTTAGAATTTCAATAGGAGAGGAAAATTCCATCTGGATTTTTTAAACATGTAGTTTTAATTTCCGCCTTCATACATTTTAAATATATAATTGATAGCAGCAAAAATATCCCATTGTGCAACCCCTGTTGCTTGGTATTCATTCCACCGGGCATATATTCACATAATTTTATGTACATAACTTTTTGGTCGAACAATACCCATCCATCCAGGATGGATGGATGGACCATTGAAACATGTTTTTCGGTAGCTCTAGCTGATGTTGTATTAAATGTGGCTTCATTTTTGCCATTACACCCGCATCCTAAATGACCCACACCTTATTGTTGTTCAACTCCCGAAAATTATGCAACAAATATTTTTTGTTTATGTGTGTGTGTTTGTTTTTGGCCATAAAATACCATGGCATGTTGTGCCAAACCATAACAAATATTTTTTTGGTTGTTTGTGTGGGTGTTTTTTGTCTGGACATAAACATTTTACACATACACACACATTTATGTTATTTTCTTTTTTAAATACAAACATAAAAAGTGTTATAAAAAACAATAGGAGGAAAAAGTTTTATATAAAAATTGGTTAATTCCCCTGGACAATGGAGGACTGGCTCTCTGTACCATAATAAATATACCATTGTTCCCTGATAATTTATGGCTTTAACGGCAACAGCAGTAGTATTAGATGAATTCAATTGACCGGGAAGTTTATTAGATTTAAGTAGCCCTTTATTGTCGAAATTTTGCTTCATGAGGAAGCTTTTCATTATTAAAGATTCCAAACAAATTTAAAGGATACCAAAACAAAGCAAAAAAAAACAATGAGCGGACGGGACCGACCATACGATACCCTACACAACTACCACAGAACTCTATCATTCTGCAGATTTTTATTCCGAGCCTGGGTAATAGTTCGTGTTAGTTGCACCCTCTTGCCTGATTAGAGGTCAATAGCACCTCTTCCATACACTGACATATTTTCCGAATATTAATAATGTTCAGTACAACCCTTCTAATTACTTATCCATATTCCCTTCACCGTGAGTTGTTTTGTGATGAACTTGGCACCCATCATTCCGGACTAAATTTACATTAAATCGGACGAAAATATATATATATATATAAATATATAGGAGCTATATCTAAACCTTGACCGATTTTCACGAAATTTTACATACATCTTTCTAGACTTAATTCAGTACGTTATGCTAAATTTCGTGCAAATCGAAAGATATATAGGGACTTTGGTGCACCATTTACATGAAATCGGACGAAACTATATGTGGGAGCTATATCTAAATCTGAACCGATTTTTCCCAATTTCAACAGGGTGAAACAAATGAGCTATGCCAAATTTCATCCAAATTGGATTATAAATGCGACCTGTACTTTGCTTACAATTTAACACCAACAGACGGACGGACATGCATAAATCGACTCAGAAAGTGATTTTATGCATATTCTCAAAAGGAACTATGGGTCGATTCGATTCCTTTTGCCTGGTACAAATATATGCACAAAGACATAATAACCGTACCACAGTGTGGTGAAGGGTATAAAAAAATAAGTTTTCGGTCCACTTCATCCAAAAATTATTATCTGATCATCAACGAAAATTATAGGCGACAACTGGAACCTAATGGAACATTTCAAAGCGATCAGCGCTATATTTCCGCCCTCTAGTGTGGCAAGGGTTTATTAAATAATATCTGAATACGTAAGCATCTGTAAATATTTAAGTGTAATTCCCACATCCGAGTACATACTACAATATAATTGGTATTAATGTAAAGGCCAACCACTCCTCTTGGCTCTATGTTCTTCAGGAGTAAATATATACGCTATAGAATACAAATTTTGTCATTTTTCATTTTCAGGGTCCATTTGACCCGTTAAACATTGACCGATCTTTATCAAAACAGGCATGCTTATTCTTTGGCCCAATCGCCTTCTTCATGTAAAAAATTGCGATGTTTGGGCCATAATTGCGGTCTCTGGAGCGACCAGAAAAACTGACAAAAATTAAGTATTTGGTCCATTTCATCCCTTAAATATTTACCGATATTTACCAAAAACAATAGGGGCCTTCATTGGGCCGAACCCTTCCTACATGCAAAATTTCGTGAAGATTTGTCCATAACTATGGCCTGTATCGTGTTTACAATTTATAATGGACAGACGGACGGACACACATGTCTAGATCGACTTAGCTAGTCGAGATATGATCAAAAACTGACAAAAATTAAGTATTTGGTCCATTTCATCCCTTAAATATTTACCGATATTTACCAAAAACAATAGGGGCCTTCATTGGGCCGAACCCTTCCTACATGCAAAATTTCGTGAAGATTTGTCCATAACTATGGCCTGTATCGTGTTTACAATTTATAATGGACAGACGGACGGACACAATGTTTAGATATTTAGCAAAAACGAGATATGATCATTGGGCCGAACCCTTCCTACATGCAAAATTTCGTGAAGATTTGTCCATAACTATGGCCTGTATCGTGTTTACAATTTATAATGGACAGACGGACGGACACACATGTCTAGATCGACTTAGCTAGTCGAGATATGATCAAGCTAAGCTAGTTTAGATATGTAATCGGTATACTTAAAGGTGGGTTTGGACCAATATTTCGCGGCGTTACAAACTCTTGAGGCTGCTCAGGCTATAATACTCTGAAAAATAAGAAGAAAATAAAGAAGAAAACTTGATATGATTGAAGAAAATTTTCTTTAAAAAATCCAGGCCTTGTTGGATGATCCTTGAAAAAATATTCTTTAAAAAATCCACGCCTTGTTGGATGGTCCTTGAAAAAATATTCTTTAAAAAATCCACGCCTTGTTGGATGACCCTTGAAAAAATATTCTTTATAAAAATCCACGCCTGTGGATGACCCTTGAAAAAAAATTCTTTATAAAAATCCACGCCTGTGGATGACCCTTGAAAAACTATTCTTTATAAAAATCCACGCCTGTGGATGACCCTTGAAAAAATATTCTTTATAAAAATCCACGCCTGTGGATGACCCTTGAAAAAATATTCTTTATAAAAATCCACGCCTGTGGACGACCCTTGAAAAAATATTCTTTAAAAAATCCACGCCTTGTCGGATATGGTCCTTGAAAAAATATTTTTTAAAAAATCCACGCCTTGTTGGATGGTCCTTGAAAAAATATTTTTTAAAAAATCCACGCCTTGTTGGATGGTCCTTGAAAAAATATTTTTTAAAAAATCCACGCCTTGTTGGATGGTCCTTGAAAAAATATTCTTTAAAAAATCCACGCCTTGTTGGATGGTCCTTGAAAAAATATTCTTTAAAAAATCCACGCCTTGTTGGATGGTCCTTGAAAAAATATTCTTTAAAAAATCCACGCCTTGTTGGATGGTCCTTGAAAAAATATTCTTTAAAAAATCCACGCCTTGTTGGATGGTCCTTGAAAAAATATCCATAAAAATCCACGCCTCTGTGGGACCTTAAAAAAATATTCTTTAAAAAATCCACGCCTTGTTGGATGGTCCTTGAAAAAATATTCTTTAAAAAATCCACGCCTTGTTGGATGGTCCTTGAAAAAATATTCTTTAAAAAATCCACGCCTTGTTGGATGGTCCTTGAAAAAATATTCTTTAAAAAATCCACGCCTTGTTGGATGGTCCTTGAAAAAATATTCTTTAAAAAATCCACGCCTTGTTGGATGGTCCTTGAAAAAATATTCTTTAAAAAATCCACGCCTTGTTGGATGGTCCTTGAAAAAATATTCTTTAAAAAATCCACGCCTTGTTGGATGGTCCTTGAAAAAATATTCTTTAAAAAATCCACGCCTTGTTGGATGGTCCTTGAAAAAATATTCTTTAAAAAATCCACGCCTTGTTGGATGGTCCTTGAAAAAATATTCTTTAAAAAATCCACGCCTTGTTGGATGGTCCTTGAAAAAATATTCTTTAAAAAATCCACGCCTTGTTGGATGGTCCTTGAAAAAATATTCTTTAAAAAATCCACGCCTTGTTGGATGGTCCTTGAAAAAATATTCTTTAAAAAATCCACGCCTTGTTGGATGGTCCTTGAAAAAATATTCTTTAAAAAATCCACGCCTTGTTGGATGGTCCTTGAAAAAATATTCTTTAAAAAATCCACGCCTTGTTGGATGGTCCTTGAAAAAATATTCTTTAAAAAATCCACGCCTTGTTGGATGGTCCTTGAAAAAAATATTCTTTAAAAAATCCACGCCTTGTTGGATGGTCCTTGAAAAAATATTCTTTAAAAAATCCACGCCTTGTTGGATGGTCCTTGAAAAAATATTCTTTAAAAAATCCACGCCTTGTTGGATGGTCCTTGAAAAAATATTCTTTAAAAAATCCACGCCTTGTTGGATGGTCCTTGAAAAAATATTTTTTAAAAAATCCACGCCTTGTTGGATGGTCGTTGAAAAAATATTCTTTAAAAAATCCACGCCTTGTTGGATGGTCGTTGAAAAAATATTCTTTAAAAAATCCACGCCTTGTTGGATGGTCGTTGAAAAAATATTCTTTAAAAAATCCACGCCTTGTTGGATGGTCGTTGAAAAAATATTTTTTAAAAAATCCACGCCTTGTTGGATGGTCGTTGAAAAAATGTTCTTTAAAAAATCCACGCCTTGTTGGATGGTCGTTGAAAAAATGTTCTTTAAAAAATCCACGCCTTGTTGGATGGTCGTTGAAAAAATGTTCTTTAAAAAATCCACGCCTTGTGATGGTCGTTGAAAAAATGTTCTTTAAAAAATCCACGCCCTTTGTAGGCCTTTGAAAAAATTATTTAAAAATCCACTATTATTATAGGCCTTGAAAAATTGTTTGAACTGTCATTTTTGATTTTCCACAAATCTACATCTACTTAATGTTTTTTTTCGTTTGTTAAATTTGCGTCTCAGCGAAAGTGTTTTTTCGAGTTTGTTTCCCCTTGGCCACAATAATAAAAGCTTTTCAAGTGTGAAGGTCGTTCGGTCGGTCTAGTAGAAAAGTAGAAAAGTTGTTCAAGGTTTTTCTGATTGTTTTTTCATTAGCTGTAAACAATTTTGTTGTTCTATTTTTGTTCTTCGTTGTCGTCGTCTCTTACTTAATAGCTGCTGTTCGACAAAAACACACACACACTAACATTCACAAAGAAGTCTTTAACATTTATGAAGTCATCACAGTTTCTTTTTTTCAACTAATGAATTTCTTTTGTAGTGTTCGTAATTCGTTTAGTTTCCATTTAAAGTTTTTCTTTGGGTTTTTTTGTGCTACCTCTTTCCATTGAAAACATTCTGTGAACCATGAAAATGTTTTGCTTTCGTTTTCTTCTTGTTGTCCTGATAAGTTTCTTAACAAATTTAGTTTTGCTTATTATTTCTAAGGAGATTTTTTTTCTTTCGGTCCAAAGACTTACTAGTTTTTCCAAAGGAGTATAGATGTGTGTGTGTCTGTGCGCATGTATTTTGTTTGTTGTTGCTGTTTAAAGAAAAAAGCAAAGCTATATTTTAAAACTTCTATGTCACATCAATGCTCGTTTTTTTCCTCCCAGAGTTCATTCAATACTGAGGACCCCTTGGCCTCATTTCTCGGCTCAACTGCCACCATGACAACATCAATGTTGTTTGGCTTGCCTCAAATGTTGTTGTGTGTGTGCGAGTGTTTCCCCTTGTTGCTATTTTGCTCTAAATTTATTGGAAACAACATCATCACCATGGTTGTCATCATCATCATCTCCAGAAAACTCCATCGCAACAACGAAGTACTTGAAAAGTATTTAAACTTGAGAATCTTAAAAACAGATGACGAAGAACGCAACAACAACAACAAAATTGGAAGTCGAACCCAGAAAACTTCAGGGACAACTAAGTTTTTTATATATTGACAAAGTTTATCACATATGTGTGTGTGTCTTACATATATAAAATTATAAAAAATATAGACAAAAAAGTTTAGAAAATGCATTTACTTCAAAAAATGATTTATGGGGAAATTTAATAAAGACAAACTATGCTTTTTTTGAAGCAGATTTGTTAAAAATATTTTTCCAAGATTTCCTAAGGCGTAGATTTTTTAAAAGTTATTTTTCCTAGATTTCCTAAGACATGGACTTTTTAAAAGTCATTTTTCCTAGATTTTCTAAGGCATGGATTTTTTAAAAGCCGTTTTTTATCATGCCGAGAGTTCACCCATAAGAACTATAAAAAATTGGGTTGAGGTGTCAGGCAAATCCCTCCCACTATGAAAAAGCAAACCAAACCCCCCTAATGTTGACGACCCCCGCAAACGAATAAAGGACCACGATATGCGAATCTGCACTTGGAATGTGCGCACCTTGTACAGAACAGGCGCAGTTTTCGCTTTGGCGGATGTACTCAAGAAGTACAAGGCCGATATTATTGCCTTACAGGAAATGCGATGGAAAGGGACAGGCGTAAGTAATTCAGATGATTATTATAGCTGACATGAATTTGGCTGCGGATTTATGGTTAAAAGGAG
Organism: Musca vetustissima; assembly: GCF_032173495.1. Taxonomy (NCBI): domain Eukaryota; kingdom Metazoa; phylum Arthropoda; class Insecta; order Diptera; family Muscidae; genus Musca; species Musca vetustissima. Next base: position 18,100 of record NW_026876067.1, read on the forward strand.
AAAAAGAGACCACGTCTCCAGATTTACTCCAGTAGATGAGCGAATTGCTATAATCCGCATAAAAGCGAAGTTCTTCTACATCAGTCTTACTTGCACCCATGCTCCGACCGAAGACAAAAATGAGCAGATCAAAGACATATTTTATGAGCGCCAGCTTATGACCGCTGCCCTGGCCATGACATTTAAATTCTGCTAGGCGATTTTAATGCAAAAATCGGAAGGGAAAATATCTTTGGCCCCACCGTCGGAAAATTCAGCCTACATGAAGAAACATCAGACAACGGCAAATCGAGATGTACAGGAATCAGAATGAAGTCCTTAAATTTTACCAATGAGTAAAACACGAAACCGAAGGTGTTTTACTCATACAAGGAAACCTGGTGACATATACAGACAGCGTCTGGAAGGAGCATTTTGAAAAGCTTCTGGTATCAAATAGCAACGGTGAAGAGGATACCCCAGATGCAATCATAGATGACGGTATAGGGTGTTTACACGTAGCCAAGATGAGGTCAGAATAGCAATCAATCGGCTGAAGAATAATAAAGCAGCAGGTGCCGATGGCTTACAAACCGAACTATTCAAAACTGGTGTTCAGATGCTGGTCAGGAGCATGCAACAGCTGATTAGTACAATTTGGCTCGAGGAGTACATGCCCAATGATTGGAACCTCAGCATCCTATGTCCCGTGCTCAAAAACGGAGACAAGTCGATATGTGCCAACTGTAGAGGAATAAGTCTCCTTCCCATCGCATATAAAGTGCTATCCAGTGTGCTGAGCGAACGACTGAAGCCAATGGTCAATGACATTATTGGCCCATACCAATGCGGCTTCAGATCTGGCAAGTCCACCATTGACCAGATATTCACTCTGCGCCAAATCCTGAAAAAAACCCACGAAAAACACATACCATATATTCGTCGATTATAAACCCACATTCGACAGCCCTATCCGTTCAGAGGTGTTTAAAGCCATGTCTACGTTCGGGAAAGGCACTCTGACACTCTGTACACCAAACAGGCGA